>NC_088854.1:20485634-20789384 GCF_963853765.1 Magallana gigas | reverse complement strand
AATTAATGTATTCAGTATGTAGATGTGTGTTGGATCCATAGGGCCTCAATGAGGTGTTTAATTCTAGAAAGGATGTGAACAATTTGCACCATATTAGTTGGGTTTGTTTTTGAGTACCTGTATTTTTGCAGGTGTCCACACGTTGGCACATGCTGATTATTATAACTTGAATGCAAGCTGTGCATGCATGTCCAGATGTAATTTACGCCTTACTTTTTAATTGATTCAATTGATTGCCTCAGTGTATAACAGCTGAACAAACAAACATACATGTATAGTTATAATATAAAGGTTTTTCGGGGGTTGTTGAATTTTTGAAAAGTTGCTCAGTGTTCACTTTAGAATTTAGGTGCAAAAACTTAGAGTTCCGTAATGCTGTGTAATTGCTGAGGAATCCATCATTCTGAGAACAATATTCAGGCAGCTAGTGCATTTTAAATTATCTTAGACAATTTTATGATGTACAAAATTGATTTAAATACTAGTAGTCAAAAGTGGACCAAAAATGAATATAGATATATATTACAAAATTAAGTTCAAAGCATGAATTCTTTGGTACTGTCAAAAAAAATACAGAAATGCATTTGTAAATTTGGTTCTTTTTATTTTGAATTTCATTGACCTTCATCGATTAAAGTAAACATGACATGATATATTAGATAGAATGTTTTAATTCTCAGTTGCATGAACAATCGATGTACAGTCACTCCTGGACCATGAATCTTAACAGTTTAACCTTCAGACAGTTGTTTTCATGATATGGTATTGATGAGGGCATATATGCAGCCTTTGTTTTACTCAAGACCTTATAGTGTCAGATAAGTGAAACTACTGATATCATCACGAAAAACATTTCATGTTAAGATACTTTCCTTGTTTTGAGGAAGGAATTTTCCTATAGTCAAGAGGTTCATAGCAGTTGTGCACTATAAATTAGAAAGCATGTACATGTGTTAATTTACTTCTCAGGTATTTAGGATCAGTCTTTTGCTCAATTAGTACATACATACAATTGTTTTGTGTAGTACAAATGATTTGAACATATTCATCAGCAGGCATGCATGTTAAGCACATTGCGCACATTTTTGTGGCAGGAACTTCGACAATAAGCAATTGTTAATACATTAGAACTTGACCTCACCATATGGAGCAATTTGACTGGAATAAGTGCAATTGTTTGATATAATCAAATTTATTTTATGCCATATCTGTATTTACAAAATCCATGAACTGAATTTTGGACAAGTGTATAAAGTGAGAGTTTATAGATTTTGATCTGACACGTGTTCATGGGTGTTATATGAAAATTTGCCCATGCAGTCTTTTTGTAACTCAGATAATAATATTTAAGTCCTTTGCAATTCATAATTGAATTTTATGTTTCATTTTAGATCACAGGTCCCAGTCCTCTGTTCTGATTGGTCTGCATCTACCAAAACAAAGACACCGACACAAAAGGCGAAAACATCAACGAATAACTGGTGACAAAACTGTTCAGCAAGCCAACAAAGATGGTAGGCCAAAGTTAAGTCTATGTATAATCATATTCATTATTTAACTACTAAATTTACATTAAATTACTGCAATTAGGGCAGCCACAAAGGTCACTCTCTGCAGGCACCATATAGTGAATCGTCCGTCGGACATCAATCGTCCGAAGCTTATTTTTTCTTTCCCATATATTCTCTCCCCTTTATCGAATCTGAATGACATTTCACCAACAGGAGACTTTTGGGTTAAGGGTTTGCTAGCTGTGACCTAAGTTTTTGGGTCAAAGGTCAGGGTAATTCCAATTCTGTGGAAAATTCTTCTCCAGACCCTATATTCTTTCTCTTTAGCCCCGCCTATAGGGTTAACACTTAACATTAAGAGTGTTTTTGGAGTAGTAGTGACCTTGAACCATGTCTCTTAGTCAGATGTGAAGGTCATAGCAGATCTTCATAGATAATTAACTTTTCTCCTTGGTCCAATCATCCTCCGACCTGTTAAGTTGATAAAGACTGTCTGTAGTCCAGGTGGTTGCAGTAACCTAGAATTAAGTGTTTGTGTCAATTCCTTAAATGCCATGGACAATACCACACATTTGTTAAAAAAGAATTATTTGGATGGATCTAATTTTTTGTCCTTAAATGTGCCTAAAATATGTCTGCCTTACACTACATCCAGTTAGTGTGCTTTTTGGATGAAGGACATGCAAATTGATCTTGAGACTATGTTTTCTTAAATCCTTTCTATGTCTGTGTTCTTTTATGAAGTTGGGCCCTTTGAGATGGCCACCATCTCAATGATTTCTTGTTTTACTTGTCAACATGATCCACATGAAGAAATAGAGAACAATTTCCCATTATTTTGCAAACTCATGTAAAGGAAATTGAAATGTCTTTTTTTCACTTTGTTTATAACTATAAGTACTAACCAAACACCAAACTATGATAAATCAGAGCTTAGTGTACATAGTTTATGGGTTTTTCTCAAGTAATGTACTTTTTAAGTCATGTTTCCTTCCAATATATACAGAGTTTTTTAATTCCTCTTGTATGTACTATTGCAGAGATATATATAATTACCTCCATTTATGTAGCTGAACTTTTTCATATGATATATAAAGTAACATATATTTTATCAAAGTTAAAGTAGTCCGAGTATCGCACTACGTCATAATACGGATTTTACAATATTGGTTCGACTTTTACAAAGCGTTTTTGATACCCGGTATTGATTTTGCTCTACATCGCTGTTGTAAACAATGGCAATAATAAGCAATTAGAACGGTAATATATGTATTCTATGAGAGATAGAAATGATTAATGTTGAGAAACTCGATTCTGTTAATGTAAAATGAAAAACGAAGTTTCTGATTAACAAGGATCTCAGGTATGCTTATATCTTCTTTGTTTTGACCCCCCCCCCCCAATTTTTCTTTTTCTTTTACTAAAACCGGTTTAAATTTAGAGACAGAAGCTATTTCGAGTTTAATCAATCGTCAATTAATTGATGTTTAAATGATATCTAACATTGTTGACAGATCTAGGCAGAAAACAGTAGCAAAATGCGATATTTACGGATTTTTTCGTCAGGGTCTACATGGTTTAAAGCTTATAGAGTGAAAAGTAATCCGTCAACATATAATTTATTTTACCAAATCTTTTTTCTAAGATATCAATCTATAGAATAAACACCATGAATTTAAGTTTGAGTCCATGAAATAGTTAAAAAATTACAAAACGCGATACTAGCATTGCATTTTTTGTATTCCATTTTGATACATCAGGTCCATAAAGCGTACTCACTTACAAAAATTTGCGCAAAATTATTGATGAGATATGGCTTAAATAAATATTTATACTCTATTTTGTATGTTCAGTTCTAATTTTCCCAAAATTGGTAATTATTTTTAGGAAAAACGGACGTCTGGCAAATTTCATAATTGTCAATAATTTTCGCAAGGGGGTACACCCGTCTGAAAGGTGATAACAAACAAACTAGCATGTAAACATACATATTTTCTTTTGTATATGTATTGCTAGAATGTATATTTATCATTTAAAGCTAAGCTTTTAATGATTGAGCCCATTTAGTGCCGAGTATAGGACTACCTTAAGCAACTGTATTCCTATAGATTTAAGGCATTTGCTCTAGCTGTCACACCTGGAGTTCCAAGACTATATTATATGTTTATTATACTTTCATGTTAAATACTGAAATCTGATTGGTTTAGACGCAGTTGATAATCCGTTCTATTACCCTCAGCGTTAGCAACACACTTAGCAACGGGTAACAACAAGGAATTGTTACATGCGCATAAATTATGCACAAACGGTTCGCCGTAGAATTCATGCCATTTCTATATAAAAGCAGTAAAAAAATTTCTAATAAAATTAAGACATTCAGTATAATAAAAAAAAAATAGTGCCTGTTTGGGAGGATAACAGTTGAAACTGACACCCCTCGAAAACCATCGTCAACCTCCGCTTCGCGTCGGTTGACAATGGTTTCCTCGGGGTGTCAATTTCAACTGTTACCCTCCCAAACAGGCACTATTTATATGTTATTATACTTTCATGTTAAATACTGAAATCTGATTGGTTTAGAGGCAGTTGATAATCCGTTCTATTACCCTCAGCGTTAGCAACACACTTAGCAACGGGTAACAACAAGGAATTGTTACATGCGCATAAATTATGCACAAACGGTTCGCCGTAGAATTCATGCCATTTCTATATAAAAGCAGTAAAAAAATTTCTAAAATTAAGACATTCAGTATAATAAAAAAAAAATAGTGCCTGTTTGGGAGGATAACAGTTGAAACTGACACCCCTCGAAAACCATCGTCAACCTCCGCTTCGCGTCGGTTGACAATGGTTTCCTCGGGGTGTCAATTTCAACTGTTACCCTCCCAAACAGGCACTATTTATATTATATGTCTTGCACATTTCAATATAGTTATAATGTAGTACTGGTAGATAAAAATGTCATCTTACATGTACTAAAGATTTTCTTAAGATAAATCTTATAATGCATAATTCCAATAAGGTTAGGGTTAAAGTTTCCTACTAAACATTTTTTTAGGTTATAGATCTTATGTTGCACAATTCCAATAAGGTAAGGGTTTAATTTGCATGCATGCAGTTCAGGTAATTGATATTGGCTGTTAATTGAATTTTCCATGCAATGCCTGGATAAGAATGTGTTTAATTACACGCATAACATTTTTGAGGAAGATCAGTGTGATTTTCTGGTAAATATCTTACGTAACAGAAAGAATAAGTCACCTTGAAAAAAAGCAAAGTTTCTGGCTAATCAGTGTGAATACATGCAGTCATTTTAGGACTGCAGGATTAATGTGACACTAAACACATGTTGATGCGATTTCTGAGAAGTCTAGATCCAGCTCTTTATAGTGGCACCTTTGTAGAGATAAGTGGAATGATCAACAAACCCTCCCCAAAAAGTGCTTCACCTATTGATTTTGCTGCTAGTTTATATTCCCAGTGAGTCAGTGATTTTACTGTTGGTGTCCTCCTGGATGGAATACTTCTGTCATGAAGTTGCACCTCATTAATGCAGTTCCCTTGGTGGAAGTGCATGACCAAAAAAAGCCATCACTGCATTGATTTTCCAATGCTCAATGGACAAAACATGATGTAGATTGAGGAAAGCTTTTATTGTTCATATATGAAGACAACAGACCTTTTATCAGTTGTTAAATTCATCGTTTCTGGCTTCACAGCTGTTACAATCATTACCCCGTCTATATTTCATCATTAGTTGCCAATATTGAGATGAGAGCATTTTATAAATATATTCACAAACTGAAAAGTTGTATTGATATGACTGGATAAAAAACCAGGAACTATACAGACCCATTTTATTTATCAACAAAATGATATCAATTTTTGTTTACATACATTAATGCTAAAGTACGTCACACCTACATCAAGAAACGTGCGTAAGCAAAATAACAGGCTGTGTTCTTCTTTGAAAAGGTTGTCTATTTATAGTAACAGAAACTGATTTGAAGTGACTCTTACAGTGAATTTCATTCTTGGCATCTTTTGTTTGATTTGGAGAAACAAGTTATTTATATTGTTCTGTGAGATACAAATGTAATTACTTCCATAGCAACTGTAATCTTTAATTCAGTGAGAACATGCACTCAAAACTGCCTAACACATCTCTATATTTATACAGTATATGCCAGAGCAATTTGGAATTTTATTTTGTAATAGAATTTGCTGCTTCATGATGTTTGAGGGTGACTAATGATGCATAAAACATAATTAATAGATGAAGCAAGAAAATATACCTGATTGTAAATACAGTCAAACTTCATTATCTCGATACTTCGAGATATCTGAGTATTCAAGATATTGAGGCTAAAATACTTTTAAATATCGGTGTTCAACATATCGAAGTTCAACTGTATTGTACATGTTTGAAAAATCATAAATTTAAAAAGGCATGGCCGGGTTTTAGTCTTATAAGTTAGGAAAATCAATATCTGAGAGAGAGAAAACATGTTTTTCATTAGTACATCCTCATTATCACTTTCACAAACAAAATAGAAATTAGAGGGACACAAATAAATGCAATTGTTTACTGGGTACTAGACTACAGTAGAGCTTCGTTATCTCAAACTAGATGGGACTGTTTAAAAACTTATCAGAGTATTCAAGATATTGAGGGTAAAATACTTAAAAAAATAAATTGTTGGGACTTACAATTAGCCCTTAGGCTGCTACGCGCAACAGTTGTCGTGCCGAAATTTCAGGTCCGCCACTGCTATGCGCGACTAATGTCGTTTTTCCGAGAGCGAGTTATCTAAGTTTTTCCCAAGCCTCGCTTTGAACAAAAACGCGATGGCTATTGTTAGGAATGAAGTATGATTGGTCAATTGATGTTTTCAGAGGTTTCTAGAGTTTTCCAGAGTTTAAAATAAAGGCTATAGAGCGGTAAACTTCCGAGAAATGTTTTAAATTTGTAGCCAAATGGAAATGTAGAATGAAGCGACGAGACGAAAGTTTTGAACTTTTTTCACGGTGATAGCAAAGACGAAAATACTTTTGATGGATTTTATCCTGCAGTACATAACTAAGAGATGTTAATTTATTTATTTATGTGTCTTTGATGGACTTAGTGCCAAGAAATGACCGAGAATTTGATGCCGATCACGAGGTAGGCTAGTCGCGTGTTGATCCACCCCCATTGAATATCCCATTCACCAGAGAGGAAAAACTAAACGCTAAAGTGAAGGATTACGAACCTTTATGGTTTCTAAATTATTTTTTTAGCTCACCTGAGCTGAAAGCTCAAGTGAGCTATTCTGATCACATTTTGTCTGTCGTCCGTCCGTCCATCCATCTGTCCGTAAACTTTTCACATTTTCAACATCTCCTCAAGAACTACTGGGCCAATTTCAACCAAACTTGACACAAATCATCCTTAGGCAAAGGGGATTCACGGTAACCGTTGTAAAAATTAAGGGTCACACCCGTTTTCAAGGGGAGATAATTAGAAATTAATGAAAAATTCCGAGAAATTTTCAAAAATCTTCTTCTCAAGAACCAGAAAGCCAGGAAAGCTGATACTTGTGTGGAAGTATCCTCAGGTAGTGTAGATTCAAAGTTGTGAAATTCATGACCCCTGGGGGTAGGGTGGGGCCACAATGGGGGGTTGAAGTTTTACATAGGAATATATAGAGTAAATCTTTAAAAATCTTCTTCTCAGAAACTAATCAGCCAGGAAAGCTGAAACTTGTGTGGAAGCATCCTCAGGTAGTGTCGATTCAAAGTTGTGAAATTCATGACCCCCGAGGGTAGGTTGGGGCCACAATTGGGGGTCAAAGTTTTACCTAGGAATATGTAGAGTAAATCTTTAAAAATCTTCTTCTCAGAAACTAATCAGCCAGGAAAGCTGAAACTTGAGTGGAAGCATCCTCAAGTAGTGTCGATTCAAAGTTGTGAAAATCATGATCCCTGCATGTAGGGTGGGGCCACAATTGGGGGTCAAAGTTTTCAAAGGAATATATAGAGTAAATCTTTAAAAATCTTCTTCTCAGAAACTAATCAGCCAGGAAAGCTGAAACTTGTATGGAAGTATCCTCAGGTAGTGAAGATTCAAAGTTGTGAAAATCATGACCCCCGAGGGTAGGGTGGGGCCACAATGGGGAGTCGAAGTTTTACATAGGAATATATAGAGTAAATCTTTAAAAATCTTCATCTCAGAAACTAATCAGCCAGGAAAGCTGAAACTTGAGTGGAAGCATCCTCAGGTAGTGTTGATTCAAAGTTGTGAAATTCATGACCCCTGAGGGTAGGGTGGGGCCACAATTGGGGGTCGAAGTTTTACATAGGAATATATAGAGTAAATCTTTAAAAATCTTTTTCTCAGAAACTAATCAGCCAGGAAAGCTGAAACTTGTGTGGAAGCATCCTCAGGTAGTGTAGATTCAAAGTTGTGAAATTCATGACCCCTGAGGGTAGGGTGGGGCCACAATTGGGGGTCAAAGTTTTCAAAGGAATATATAGAGTAAATCTTTAAAAAAATTTTTCTCAGAAACTAATCAGCCAGGAAAGCTGAAACTTGTGTGGAAGTATCCTCAGGTAGTGAAGATTCAAAGTTGTGAAAATCATGATCCCTGGGGGTAGGGTGGGGCCACAATTGGGGGGGGGTGTTAAAGTTTTACATAGGAATATATAGAGTGAATTTTTAAAAATCTTCTTCTCAGAAATTTATCAGCCAGGAAAGCTTAAACTTGTGTGGAAGCATCCTCAGGTAGTGTAGATTCAAAGTAGTGAAAATCATGACCCCCAAGGGTAGGGTGGGGCCACAATGGGGGGGGGGGGTCGAAGTTTTACATAGGAATATATAGAGTAAATCTTTAAAAATCTTCTTCTCAGAAGCTAATCAGCCAGATGATTCTTTATAATTGTTAAGACTTTGGCTCCAGGACAATTCTTCGGCCTCACAAGAAGGTTCAGAGTTTGATGTAGCTTTATATCCCATATATAAACAATTGTTAAGGATCTTTTTGAGAACTGCAATACTCAACATGTGATATGACTATAAAATCATCCTGTTAGAAAAGAGACTAATGATTATAAACATAAGAATATCCAGGGGGAAAAATGGATTTTATTTATACAGGATCTACATGTATTATTGTACATTGTCCAGATTGTTTGTATTATGACTCCATTAAGCTGATTTTATCATACCTATTGTTCCTCAGGTGAGCAATGTGGCCCATGGGCCTCTTGTAATGACATGTTTATGGAAATTCTTGTTTATTTGATCAACATCTATACTGAGAGACGTGTGCAGTCCAAGAATGTAAACCAGAGCAACATTAAAAAAGCATTGATAAAGTGTTTGATGTATTTCTTTTTTTCAGTTATTTTTACCTAATGATTGTTTACCAGATGTTCAAAAATTATATGAATAAAAGAATCTCACAATGTATGACTAATTGATATACTAAGGAACTTTTAAAGTCATTTGGGATCTAAAATATGACAATTGAAGAATGGAACAATAAAAGGCATTAATTTTAATTGATTTTCACATTTAAACGTACCTAGATTGATAAATACAATTTAAGTTAGTGAGGAAAATGAGCAGTGCATTGAAATCTTCAACATTTTCTCTTGCATTTAAATATAAGTTTGATAACTGTAGCATATTATTTAAAACTCGATGGTCAATTACCATTAATTGTGATTAATTAATTCAGCAGTGGCGGCCATCTTGGTGAAAATTAAAGCAGCAGCCTAAGGGTCAACTTCGACATATCCATTGCATTTGAGATATCAGTGTTTGAGATATCGAAGTTCAACTGTATATATGTATAGCTACTGTTTCATCACATTTTTTCTATTATAAATGACTTTGCTATAATAGATCAATTAAGGAAAGTCAGAGACCTATATATATTTTGTACTGCATGTTCATTGTAAGAAAAATCAAATGAGCAGGCAAGCAGCATTATAATATTTAGAATTAAATTAGTAATAAGAATCAGTCAATATAAAATTGGCGTTCAGCTAAAACTCTAGCTACATGTTATATTCCAGGATATATGTATATTTGTTATACTTTCAAGTTAAATACTGAAATCTGATTGTTCAAGACGCAGTTCATAATCCATTCTATTACCCTCAGCGTTAGCAACGCACTTAGCGACGGGTAACATTACAAATTGTTACATGCGCGAAAATTTTGCGCGTACGGTTCACTGTAGAATTCAAGTTATTCCTATATAAAAGCAGTAAAATTTTCTTTTAAAATAATTAAGACATTCAGTATAACAAAATAAATAGTGCCTGTTTGGGAGGATAACAATTGAAATTGGTTTTCTCGGGGTGTCAATTTCAACTGTTACCCTCCCAAACAGGCACTATTTATATTTGAGCTTTTGGTTTCAAGAAAAATAACGCTACTAAAGTTTAAGTTCACTCTTAACAATTTTTGTAAATTACAGTGTACTATAGAGTTGGATGTTTTTCAGATTTTCAAAGTTTTTTGGCATTGAAAACCAGTAATCAAATGCAAAAGGAAAGTAATTAACCTTTTTATTGTGTAAATTCGTTTTATCTGTGATCTTTTAAATATTTATAGGATGTTTGGGTTTGGAGTTAGAATTGAACATAAATTTCAGTAGATTGCAGAGACCAGTACTTGATGGGGTACCTGAATTCATTGTCCAAGGAAAATTTATGTCTGCCTTTTTTCTATGAACAATTTTGATCTATTTTAAGCATGAGTTGAGTTTAATGGCACTGTAGATCTGATCAAGATAGTATTAGTCAATGATATCTACATTTTATTGTGTCTATAAGAAATTTTATCACTAACTTTTCTTTTCAATTATATTGATGTGTTTTGAATATATTACTTTTTATAACTGCTGCTTCATTATTTTCTTTAGTTGAGCTGATATGGTTGCAAAATAGTATTATAATGTATGTTAGATTCTGATGAAAGATATTGTCTTATCAAAACAGACTATCTTAAATATTTGGTGAACACAATTTTATTCTTTGAGTTCAAATATTAAAATGCCTCTTTATCAAAGGTCATTTTCATTTGTCATGAAATTTTAGAATTTTGAAAGTTTTTAAACTAAAATATCCAGTCAATTTAGAGTACTTTGTTATAATGTCATTTTTTTTTTTAATTATGTTACTGCTAATTCAATGTATATGTCTATGCATTGATGCAGCTTATTTTTGCAAATTGTCAAGATACAGAGTTACAAGGTAGCCATGCAAGAAAAAGATTAACCAAGCATTATGTTAATGGCAGAATATGTAATTTGTCAAGTTAAAGGAGGAGAAACTTTTAGATTGATCAAAAATCACTTGCCCTTTTCCATTGTATGCCAGCAAAAATCTCTCTTTGAAGGGTTGAGCATGGGTTTAGAGTACAATTATTTTTAAGTATGCACAAATTGGGAAGAAATAACTGGTTTTATTTGAGTTAATTAAAAATATTTAGTGCATAAGTACCTGAGTATTAAAATTATAACATCATATCAATGTTTTTTTTTTAGTTTTGTATACTCCAGTTTAGAGAGATGTATTTATAAAGTCTAAAATGTTTTGAAAGACATTATTTTTAGAACCTGCAATGCTGGCATTCTATAATGACAGTCTGTCTATCTGTCCATATTTTGTCTCCCCTTGGCCCAATATGGTTAGTACTAATTCACCCTTAGAGTGTCTGTGAATATAAGAGGGGCATTCAATAAATAATCTCATCATTGTTAAAAAATTTTCACAATAAGATATTTTTTGTTATATTTTTTTAATGGTAATTTAAGTACATTCAAAATACTCTCCTTTAACAGACACACATCATTTCAACGGATTTATCCAAGCTTGGAATGCATTCGTATAATGTTTTTTGGGGAATCGTATTCATGTACTGATAAATATCAGAGTCCAGAGAATAATATTTCTTGAAGCATATCTTCTTCCTGTAAAGCGCCTTTTTAAATTTGGAAAAAGAAAAGTCACAGGAAGAAAAGTTGGGCGAATAGGGAGGATGGGGCATTACATGAACCTATTCTTTTTCCAAAAGTCAACTCACAATCTGCTATTTATGTGCTCGGGCATTGTCATGAGGAAGTCGAATGTTGCGAATTCCAGACTTTGGTCTTTTCCTTTTGTAATGCCTTATAACTTACCCCAGCACATAATTTTTGTATACATGTCCGGTTATTGATCCGCCTTTTGGAATAGCAACTTGAATTACAGGACCTTCACTATTACAGAAAATAGTGTATAATACTTTCTTTGTACTTTGACACAGTTTTGCTGTAATAAGACATTTTGCTTATTTAGTCTACCCCATCTTGTTATCAATTTTCCTCTGAGGTTCAAAATAATGTAATTATTTCCATGTTTCATCACCTGTAACAATTTCTGATAAATGTCGTCCATTGCTATTTTTATAGATTTTAAGTAGTTTTCTCCACATTTCACCATGCAGTTGTTTTTGTTTTTCTGTTAGATGACTTAGATGAGGTATCCATTCTTGCACTAATCTTTTGGAGGCCAAAGTGTTTCTTTAGAATTGTAAATACTGTCCCCGATGAAATGCTTTTTATCCTATTGTCCATTATTTAAGCGGGGCCCGTTGAGATAGTCACCTTCTCAATGTTGTTTGCAGGTTCACAGTCATAATGTATACCCCAAGTATTGTTGACGATGCAGTGGACACATACCGTATAAAACAATTGAACCCTCCCTCTCTCATCTCCCTCCTATAAACAAAAAATTAAAACAAAGTTTGTAAAGTGTCCTTATGATTGTAGAGATCACCCACCCGGCCCAGCGGGTTCAGTTCCTGTTGGGGGAGGAGGAGGATGAGGAGCACAAGTCCCACGATCTGTTCTGTGAGATGGAGGAACTCTTCTATAATGGAGATAAAATGGAGTGGAAAGAATCCGCTAGGTAGAAGATTTGTTTTCTATGATACAGAGAGATCTATTCTTTGGTAAACCTGAATTTCACAGACAAATGAAAGAGGATCTCATGATAAAATTGGAAGATTTGAAAAAATGATAATTTTCATTCTCATAATTAAACAAGAGTTTGATTTTAAAAATTCCAGGGAATAATTATCAAGTCAAGTTTAAGTTGTACATGTATCGTGAAATATTGTGAAAGGTCAGTATTTCTTAAGGAGTAAGATGTTTTGTTTTGGCTGGCAGGCATCAATATATTATAAGGCGCCATATCATGCAGAGTGTTAACATGAAATTGTGTCCCCTCCATATCAAGGGAGGCGGCATGGTCAATATGACTTATCTGCTAAACACGGCAGACATTGAGGATACCAAGCAGACCTTTGTAACCTATGAGCCTTACATGTAAAAGATTTAAGTTAATTAAACTTAGATTATTTTACTTTTTCAGGTGGATCAAGTTTGAGGAGGATGTGGAGGAGGGTGGAGAGAGATGGTCCAAGCCCCACGTAGCCACCCTGTCCCTCCACTCGCTGTTTGAACTGAGGTGTAATATCCTCAATGGAACGGTCATGTTAGATGTTGAGGCATATGACCTGCCATCTTTAGTTGGTATGTTTATAAGTGCAAATTGTTTCAAGGAATTTGATTTTGGAATCAATAAAGCTTATGTCTCATATGCGACCTTTTAAAAATGTTCTTTACTGTCTTACAGTTTTGTGTATGTTTACTTGGTAACCTTTTGCTGGATTGGTAGAAAACTTGAATATTAATTTCACATAATGATGCAGGCTTTGGGAAAGTTACTTCAAAACCTTTTTAGCTAAAAGTAACTTCATTAAAATGAAATACACAGTAAAATTTAAAGGGTATGTACTTATTAAATATGTTGATGGTCAAATCCATCTGCAACTAATACTATATTATCAGTCTATAGGGAAAGGGCAAGCAAAGATTTTTTTTTAAGATACAGCCCAATAAAAGTGCAGATCCTTTTTTTTTTATTGGAATGGTATACACAACTGCAAGTATTAGAAACCCATCATTCTGGAAGCTTTTTTTAAAAAGCACAATAAGGACCAATAAAATCTCTTTCTTTTTTTTTCATAATTAGATTATTGCCTTTGCTTTGGTTGGGCTTCGCAAACAGGAAGAGAAAGTGTTATGCACTGAGACAGAAATTGATTCTTTGTCAAGTTAATTTGGTCTTAATGATAAATATTCACCTCAAGTAATGATCAATTTATATGGCAAAATATCCACCCCCAGTCATATTTTTTTTTAATCATTTGATAAGCGTATCTGTTCAAAGAATTGTTAATTATCAAGTGTTGTCACCATCTTTTTAGCCATCCTAAAATTTATTCAATTAGAGGAAGTTGACCAACAGGAGAAGAAAAGGGAGTAATATATGCTGATTAAAAAATTAATTAATTAGCTTTTGACTGTTAATATATTTGACTATTGTACTGTAATGATATAAATCATGCACTCTTTTGTAAAAGGACCATGTATGTGGAAAGATCCAGTCTAAACTGCTTCCATTATCCAAAATAATCAATACATTGAGATAGATCAGCTGAACAGCTACTGCTGTAAATAATACTGAAAGAGTTGTCTCCCTTGTCTTACAGAGCTTGTGATAGACAAAGCTGTGGTAGCTAAGCAATTAGAGGAGTCCATGAAGGAAAAAGTCCTGGAAGTTCTATTAATCCGCCATAGGCATCAGAACCAGAAAAAGATGACAGAAAATGGAGGTGGCAAACTGCTGCCAACCATTAGGTCGTTTGCTGATATTGGAAAGAAAGGATCTTTTCCAAAATCCATAGGAAATCTTGGTATGATCGACAGTGTGAAAAATAAACACCTGTTAAGATTTCGATTTTTTTTTTGCAATACATATACTGGTACCACTTTGCTCAGACACAAAAAATTTGCAAGTCAGAATAAAATGAAAAACTTGTAAGGTTTTATGATAAAGTTTGCAAACTGTTTGATAACAGGTGATGAGAAAGATTCCTCCATCAAAAGCAGCCGAATGTTGTCTGCCAAGAGTACGCCAAATTTTCACCACACTCACCAGTTCTTGTCCCCAGAGAATGCAGAACCAAAATTACATCCAAATCCAACATATGCAGGGTCATTATCAGCCAATGCTAGTTCTTCAGACCTTTCACGGGAAAAAATGGCCAAGGTAGATGATTTTGCAAATGTGCTAATGAAAAATGAGTGCCATACTCTCCATGTGTAGTTTAATGTACAAGCATCTTATTGCCATAGATTGTAATAAAGTGCAGAATCTTTCCTGTTGCATGCATATGAAAAATATTAATATTACTCTACTGAATGTTAACTGTTGGTACAAAAGTGAAGTGTATTTCAGTAAAAAAAAAAAATGAACATACATGTATTTCACTACTGAGTGTAAAAAGTACCCAGCCACATTTTTTAACCAAACAGTTCAGAAACACTTTAAAAAAAACACTTTCTAAATAACTGGACAGTAAAATATGAAGAGGGAATGAACTTCTGAAAACTTAGGAGTTTTTTAAAAAGAAACAAAAGGACGTTTACTAGTATAATGTGACCAAAATTGTAGAGAAGATGAGTATCACTTTCTTACTGATTGTCAGGTATCTATAAAGAAAATTCATTTTTTCATTATATACCTATACTTAACAAAAACTCAATGTTACTAAGAAAGACAATTTGCTCATGCCATATATTATGAACCCTGCAAAATATTGAACCTGATGTCATATAATATTTTGAACCCTGCGATATATTGAACCCGGGTTCAAAATATCACTGCTTTTGGAGAGGGGGTTCAAAATATATTGGCCACAATATTTTGAACTCCCTACCTATTTCCAATTCACATTGGAGAGGGGGTTCAAAATATTATGGCAGAGATATTTTGATCCCCCCCCCCCCTTATTTCCAATTCCCATTGGAGAAAGGATTCAAAATATGGCCTCGATATTTTGAACCCCCTACCTATTTCCAATTCCCATTGGAGAGGGGGTTTAGAATATTATGGTTGCTATATTTTGAACCCCCCTTCTGATTTCCAATTTCAATTGGAGAGGGGATTCAAAATATACCGTAATTGCCATGATATTTTGAACCCCCTCCCTTAATTTTCATTGCTTTTGGAAAGGGGTTCAAAATAGTATGGCTGCTATATTTTGAACCCCCATCCTATCTCCCATTCCCATTGGAGAGGGGTTTCAAAGTATTATGGCTGTGATATATAGAACCCCCACCAATTTCCAATTATCTTTGGAGAGAGGGTTCAAAATATTATGGCCGTGATATGTTGGACCCCCCTCAAATTTTCACTACTTTTGGAAAAGGATTCAAATTATTAAGGCCCTGATATATTTTGAACCCCCCCCTATAAATTTCACTGCTTTTGGAGAGGGGGTTCAAAATATTAAGGCCGCACTATATTGAACTCCCCTCTGAATTCCATTCCTTCTGGAGAGGGGGTTCAAAATATGATATGGCTGAGTAAAAAAGTTCTGAATTGTCAGTTTTGGATTGATTTTACTCTAAGCACTGAATAAATTAACTAATGTTTATGTACAATATTGCCCAGTTTTATGCATTTCCCTTTTTGTCAGTAGAATTTGCACTTTATGAGAAAGATCCCGATAGGAGCTGAGGCAGCTAACATCTTAGTTGGAGAGGTAGACTTCCTGAGCTACCCCATGGTGGCCCTGGTCCGCCTCCTGCATTCCTATGTCATGCCTGACCTGACAGAGGTCCCAGTTCCCACCAAGTTTGTCTTCATTATGCTTGGACCCATGGGAAATCAGAGTAAATACCATGAAATTGGCAGAGCCATTGCTACACTTCTCTCTGATGAGGTAAACAAACTTTTGGTTTATCCATGCATGAACTTACATGTATGCTTTTCGGGAACTATGCATCATGTACTTAAGCTGTTTAATTTCTTTACTTTATATTTCCAATACAAATTTTCTGTAAAACATTTTTTCTTTAAACTCAAGTAATATTAATTTAGGATCCCACCCATATTCTAGGTATTCCATGATGTAGCCTATCATGCCAAGAACAGAGACGACCTGTTGGCGGGAATAGACGAGTTTCTGGATCAGGTCACTGTCCTACCCCCCGGAGAATGGGATCCTAGCATCAGGATAGAACCCCCAAAACAGATCCCTTCACAAGAAAACAGGAAAAACTTCACCGGAACACCCCCTCTGCCGAATGGAAAAAAGGTGGAATTCGATGTGGAGGAGCCAGGTCACCACGATCCAAGTCTGACCAGGACAGGAAGGTGTAGTGTCTCATCCTATTCTTCTGAAATCATGAAGTATAATTATTCATTGGGATATATACATGTATTTTGGTGTATACTGGCATTATGATGCTGCATCAATGATGTTTTAGGTACATTTATATCCATGCATACATGTACATGTATAAGCAAAACTTGGAATTCTTCAGGTCTTGTGCGCCCTTATGTGTACATTTGTAGTTTGTTTGCAGAATTTTAACATCTAAAAATTTGTTTAACATGCAGTCAGAACTTCATATCTTAAAAAATCAATTTTATAGTAATTTGCTAAGTTTATTGGTATGAAAAAATAATCTGCTTCAAGTTTGTATTGTTTATATGTAAACTTATATATGGTGTACATGGGCAGTGTATAATGTGTTAATGGCTCTGTCTGTAGGATCTGCGGTGGATTGTTTGATGATGTCAGAAGGAAGATTCCCTGGTACCTGTCCGACTTCAAGGACTGTTTACACATCCAGTGCTTCGCTTCCTTTGTGTTCTTATACTTCGCCAGTTTGACTCCAATCATCACCTTTGGAACTTTTCTTGCTGATGAAACTCAAAACACAATGGTTTGTTGCATATGTATTTCAAAGTTGAATTTTTTTTCATTATTTTCCTAATTAAGACATACATATATGTATCTATACCAAAGTTTAACAGTAAGACGTCCTAGAGACCAGTGGATATACTTTGCTATATAACAAATTCGTTAAAATCAGTGTAGCAAATTAGCTATACACATTTTTCATCCGCATTATTACAATTTTTGCAAATGAAAGGGAAAAAATGATAAACCTGTGCTGGAAACCTTAAATATTTTGAATAATATATGATATGTTAAGAATCTTGTCAAAGACTCCATAAAACTTCACTATTTCTGAGATTTTTCTACATCCATGTTCATACATGTACTAATCAACTTTGCTGTAGTGATGACCTTCATTAATCATATTATAAGGTGGTCATCACTACAGCAATTAATATGGTCACCTTTTTCATTAAATTGAGCCTTTAAATTCAGTATTAATTTTTATAAAGATAATTTACATGTTTGATTATAGGGTGCTTTGGAGAGTATCTTTGCAGCAGCTCTCTGCGGAGTTATCTATGCTCTGACCGCAGCACAACCTCTGGCAATACTTGGCTTCACAGGACCTGTTTTAGTTTTTGAAAAAATTCTTTATGATCTATGCAGGCATGTTTAAATTTTTATTTTATAAGTAATCAATATTTAGTAAAACTTAAATAAAATCAATTCAATTTTTTCTACCTTGTCAATTTTAAAAAGAAAAGTACTTTCATTTAATTCTTTAGTAGGTTTATTTTTAAGTAAATGTACCAGATTTTTGTTTTGTATGTGTCTTTTAAAAAAATGTATTTGATTTTATTTATAGCGATAATGGTTGGTATTACTTGGAATTTCGTTTTTGGATTGGGATGTGGATAGCAGCGATATTGTACTTCATTGTGTTATTTGACCTCTCTGCACTAGTGCAGTATGTGACCCGTTTTACAGAGGAAGGCTTTGCTCTCCTGATTTCCCTCATTTTCGTCGTTGAGGCGTTTGAAAAGCTATTCCACGTAATGGCCCACCACCCAATCCATTTCCCAGAGTTGCCAGAACCAGAAATGTGTTCTGGGTTTTGTGCTTCTCCATACACCAGCAGCAATCAGACTTCTAACGATACAAATCTCTGGACCGAGAATCTCACAGATGTGTGGTCCAATAAGAGTATACGAGACTGTATGCTAGAAGGAGGTAACTGGACCTCCTCTTCCTTAGCTGAGGACCACAAACGGGAACCAGAGGTTTTCTTTATGTCTGTGATATTGTTCTGTGGTACATTTTTTATTGCCATGGCTCTGAAGGGAATGAAAACAACACCATTTTTTCCTAGTCAGGTAACCATTTGCCTAGTTTTTGTTTGGTGATTTAATTTTATCAATGTGTATGACTTATTTATTATCAATAAAAAAAAAGAACAACTCTGAAGAATAAAAGCACTAGATGAAGCAAATTACGTATTTAAATGATTGGTCAAATGTTTAGCAAAATTGGATCCTGCTCTCTGGTCACCCTGTAGTGGGCGATAACTATACTCTGTCCCGAGTTTTTGCTTCCATCGCTTTTTGATGATTTTTAATAAAATTACACATACCTGTGAAAGAAATACAGTTGAAATCGTTAAAAGGGAATATATCCAAGATATCTTCATTGAACAATTATCCCTTTTCACTCAGAAAAATTCACAGGAACGAAAACAGATTCCTTACGGAGATTTATAATGGGGAATGTTTACATTTTTTCTCCATTCGGAATACACTCGGAATACATAGCGCACTTTTTTAACGTTATCATCCGGGCTTATTAATGGCTGATGCAATACAAAATCTCCGTAGTCTTTCAATTTCGGGATGTGGATTGAAACCTGAAGTGGTAGAGGGGGTGTTTCAAAACAGATAATCTGGACATTTTTCATATTAGTTTGAGTACAAAGGTATTTACTATTATTGAAATATCAAGCGAAAAGTGGTGGAAGCAAAAACTCGGGACAGAGTATAGTCTCATTCTCAGTTCTATAGACCTGAATTCCCTGATTTTGCTTGCAGGTAAAGCAGTTCCTGAGTGACTTCTGTGTCATTCTTGCTATTGTCATCATGGTGGTTGTTGACATCATCTTCAATGTACACACTCCCAAACTTAAAGTGCCATCAGAATTCAGGGTGAGTGATTTTGATATGTGAAAATTAGAAGATTTAAAGTAAGGTACTTGCAAAAAAGCTGTACCTTTATAGAAACAAAGCATTTTTAAATACCAGGTGTATTTGATTACGTAATTTTTAAGATAGATGATGAGATGCTTATAATTAACGATGGACTCTATTTTAGCCCACAGATGTGAATCGCCCATGGATTGTGGATCCAGTTGAACATAATCCGTGGTGGCTGGTTTTTGCAGCCATTATCCCCGCTCTTCTGGCCACCATATTGCTGTTCATGGATCAACAAATTACACTGGTCATTATCAACAGGAAAGAAAATAAGTTGGTGGTATGTGTCCACTGTTTAATAGATCCTACCAAACCAGTTATAGAATTCTGAAATGCAGAAGTTTTGCCTGCATTTTATTGGGCACTTGGTACATTTAGGTTTTTGTTGTTGTAGAAGGGACATGGGTACCACCTGGATCTGTTCTTAGTGGCATCTCTGGTGGTGGTCTGTTCTATCCTGGGGTTGCCATGGTACGTCACGGAGACAGTTCTGTCCATCACACATGTGATGTCCTTGAAGAGGGAGTCCGAGTGTTCAGCCCCTGGGGAGAGTCCAAAGTTCCTTGGTGTCTGGTAAGGGCTGGGATTTGTTTAACAGAAATGGCACCAATTTAAAGTTTCAATTTTATATATAACTAACATTTAGCTTTAA
Organism: Magallana gigas; assembly: GCF_963853765.1. Classification (NCBI taxonomy): domain Eukaryota; kingdom Metazoa; phylum Mollusca; class Bivalvia; order Ostreida; family Ostreidae; genus Magallana; species Magallana gigas. The sequence goes on along the minus strand of NC_088854.1, from coordinate 20,769,179 downwards.
ACAGTTTGTTAACAAGGATTTAAGGAGGCTGGGTGGTCAACAAATTAGTCATCAAATCTATCTTAAAATATTAGAGATGTCTTTGGCTACTGTATAAACTACACGTATTTATTATTTTTTAAAGAAAAAGTCCATATATTTTACTTTTAAATTTGGGCATTTTCCTATATTTTGATATAGAGCTTTCCTTTTTAATGAGATCAATACATTCTAAAAATGGCCAAGACCATCAAATCCTCTTATAAGATGCACTTTGTTTTGATAGGGAACAAAGGGGAACTGGAATAGCCATCAGTGTGATGATTGGAGCATCAGTTCTGCTTACGAACGTTCTAAAGGTAACCACAGAGTGCTAAAAATTCCTAAGATGTATGCCCGTATCATTTTTTAGACAGCACATTTTGCTTCTAAGTTCACCTTACTGAGTTCCCAGTAACATTGATCTTTTTTTATACAGTATATCCCCATGCCTGTGCTGTATGGAGTATTCTTGTATATGGGTGTGTCTTCGTTACATGGCATGCAGATTGTGAACCGGATCCTAATCTGGTTCATGCCCCAGAAGTACCAGCCAGACTACATGTACCTGCGACATGTCCGCACTAGGAGGGTCCATCTATTCACCTTCATACAGGTCCTCTGTCTCATCATCCTCTGGATCATCAAGAGCATCAAGAAAACGTCCATAGCCTTTCCCATCATGGTATGAGCTCCCTCTTTCGAAGACATGTACTGTTTACAGCTAGGGTTTTTTTTGCCCCTCTACACTTGCAAAGGATTTCACCCCACCTTGAATTTGTCCATGCACACAGAGGTGTACTAAAAAAAGATATTGAATAAAAAATTTGAATTTGTTCAGTCTTAAATTAATTAGCTCACTGACCACAAGGGCGAAAGAGGCGAAAATAAAATGGGAGCGAATATTTCCCTGTATACAGTATTCATTATATTTATAATGAGTTTTTATTTTTAAGCTACTGGTATATAGAAAATTTTGAGGTAAAATTGGTGTATAATGAAATATGAATTCCAAATGGTTAAATCCACTAATTGACAATCTGTTTCAGGTGCTTGGTATGTGTTTTGTTCGCAAGGGGTTAGACAAGATTTTTACTCAGGAAGAATTGAAATGGCTAGATGACATCATGCCTGAGGTCCACAAACGAGCCAAGGAGGATGAGCTAAAACGGCAGGACAAAGACGAGGTAATTTAGTCAAAGGAAGAAAGTGTACGGAGTTGTCTTTCTTATTTTGCAATTTATAGGAAATGGTTGCATTTTAAAAACTGCAGATTTAATACCATCTTATCAATATTTAGTTAATTATCATGTCTTGGTATTAACCTTGCTTGTAAACTGTATATTTAAGATTAAAGTTGAAATCAAGGTTATAAAGCATGACCATAGATTAAATTTGTTTTGTAAGGTTCACCATGGATCGCAGCTGCTGGACAGTTCTGGTACAGTGCAGGTGCCCCTGATCAGTGGTAATGTCATCAACATACCTGTTGAGAGAATCACAGTGACCACAGAACCAGACATTAACATTTCAGAGGAAATGTCAAAAACAATGCTGTGGAAAACTATAGTTGCCAATGAATCCTCCAACAGTCTCAACAGTTTAGAGTCCACCTCAAAGAAAAAGTCAGTTTTGTCATTTTAGCATTTTTTATCCTAATAGGAAAAATGAGACATAGATTTTTTAAGTCTGATTTTTATTCTTGTGACATTTTGAATATCATTGCATATATACACATGATATGTTTCAATTTGTTACATCACCTTTATCAATAGAAAGTATTGAAACATGCAGAGGTAACATATCAGTTAATATAAAAACTTTATTAATTAAAATGCCCTTCACTTTGCTTTGTGATCTAAATAATTATTTTTTTCTTTTGATCGATTAAAATCTTGTGCTTTAATTTTATGATATCAATGCATTAATATTTCTAAAACTTTATGCATATATATGTTTCAGATTGTTTTTTCTCAAAAATTGTTTTTAATTAAAATTATGGATAATAATAAGTTTGTAGTTGTGTGTATAATATATCACTTCTTGTTTTACTATTTGGCTAAAGTATAAATTATATTTCCTCTTTCATTTTATACTCACTCTTAAGTTTTGAAGGAAATTATATTTCCATAATTAGGAGCATCATTTTCTCACGGTCTTTCCTCGTTTATTTCAGGAAACACAAGTCAAAGAAGAGTAGTAAGAAATCCCCTCTGGCGGTCAGTTTCTCTGAGGACAAGGAGTCTCTGATGAAGGAGTCCAGCAGCAAGGATCAGGCTCCTCTGTTCTACATAGCCGAGGACGAGACGGACGATTTACTGAAATCTGAGCGCAAACACTCCGATGATACTGGAGTTTAACATCGGAAATCTGTTAGTCATTTAATTGTTATTTTATATAGTATAATTAGAGTATAAAATTGTGTGAAGTGAGAGCTTTATAGTTATAGACGATGTATCAAGTTTTGTGATATCAATTTTAACTAACAGTATGTCGAATCCCTTTTAAAAGAACTATAATAATTATTGTATACATACAATAATGGTATACATGTATCTACATGTATATACACATGATTGTTTTTATATACATGTACTGTTAACCTAACTTTATTTGCATGCTTGAAGATTGATTGTGATAAAAGCTAGGTTATAATGTAATACCGTATGACATAGTAAACATTTCTTAAGGTGGCCGGTATGGGACACCTTCATGTAAGATGTATTTGCGATCGCAATAAACAATAAAATTGAGTATAATTTTATAAACCTTTCCTTTCTCGAAATAGTTCCCTAACAGGGTAACGCAATGGATGAGAGCGTTAACTACCAATCTGTTTGTCATGGGTTCGAAACCTGCTTGGGCTTTTATGACTTATACCTTTCCAAAAAATGTTAAAGCAATTTTTGGTCAAATATTGTAAAATTTTAAAACAGTCAAAGTATTTTTATTATAATTTACTTTTATCCACATGAATATTGACAAGTGTCCTATACCAACTTAATGTGACAAGGCCCTCAACATCTTTTTTATTTGTATGAGATCTTCTACATAGATTTGCTCATGTGGTTGTAAAAGTTAGTTGCTTCACTTAGTTAAATGACAGAGCATTCATGAAATCAAGTTGTCTCAAATAAAGTTGGTCTACAGTATAAAATAATAATACTTATTAAAATATTTCTAAAGAATAATTATTATGTATATTCTTTTTTTTTTTAGTTGTAGTAGGATTCTTTGATCATGAGTACATGCTGTTTTGTAACGTTTGCTGATTATTTTACATGTGTACTTTTGTCATATCATTGATTCAGGGAAATCACATATTTATATATTGATGTAAATCAATGTTGAATTCTGTATAGAATTCAAGTATAATATAATATGATTAGAAATGAACTATCAAGATGAATTATGAAATCATTACATACATGTATGTATTTGTATGTACTTTATGTGCCATTAAGCTTTTAATTAATATATGCTGTTTTGATATCCAGTCCCAGGGTATACCTGTTTCCCCTATCCTTGGGGTCCACTAGTAGCTCTCCTCTGAGTTTGACCCTCAAAGGTTAATTCTTTAAGTGAGTGGTTTGCAGTGACCTTATCACTTTCTGTATATCATGAGGTGTGTGTTTCTCTAGTTAAGATTATGTTTAATTTTCATTAGCAATAAGACATATTATATTTATTTTCATAAAAAGTCCCAATAAATTGTTTAAATGCTTATCAATTGTGCATTTAACTTTTGGTTTTTAATTCCCAATCTCTTTTGAAATCTTTCTTTTTTGTGAATATATTTTTGTCCTTTGATTTCGTGCCATTTTGAAAAGAATTCTGGCATTTCAAATGTACTTGTTAATTTTTTTTTTTATTTACCAAGGTATGTTATTTCATATAATCGAAAATTTGTTGTTGTGTTCATGATTTACTGTCTTTTATAGCTAGATGTTAAAAGTGTTCATAATTTATATTATATGTGATTTAGAAATATAATCGTCATCATGTCATGAACATAAATGTAAATGAACTCTGATGTGAAATTGTTGCTGGGTTTACAATGTAACCTTTAAAATCAAGTGAGCTAGCCAACATAATTCAGTCAGAGTGAATTAAAAAACGCTGTCAAATTGTCAAATATATCCCAGTCCCACATATCTCTGTTTTTTGTAATTATACGTATTTTGATGGTCCTGTAACATATTTCAACACCATTTAATGTCTTTTTGTTTCCATTTAAAGGTGCACTAGTATATTGACTTTTTTTTGGGGGGGGGGGGGGGTTGGTAGGATTTTGTTTCTGTGTTTTGATATTGTATATTTATTACATCTACCGAATATGAATCTCTCTACTTCTTATGGAAATTTAAATTATAGTTATTTCATAGCTCTATAGAACAGGTGTAGAAACTGACAGGACTGAAATCTACACGTCCCATTTAACAATTGCTGGAAACCTTCAGCGGCCTAAAAAAATTCACTGACTTCACGAAATAATCATGATGTCAGACTCAAATTCCCGTAGGAGACGATTTGGCTGTTTCTTTTAGCTGGTGTACATTAACAGTAATTTAGTGAATTTTACTTACTTTTTACAATCAATTTATTAATTTGTTAAAAGAAAGATGTAAATATAAACATTAAAATGCTTACTTTGATTATTTATGTGGGTTATGAAGGTAGTGATCATTGCAGAAAAAATTACATAACTGCGGTTATGTATTTTTTCTGCAATGTCGCCACATTTACATCCCACATGAATCACCAAAGAAAGCATTTTATTGTTTAAATATATTGAAAATGGTTCTTGTTGTTAAAGTGTTTTGGTTGGACTAGTGTCATTTCATTTTAAATCCCTTTAGTTGTTTCAAATATCATTTGATTAAAAAGTGTCAAACACACGCATCCCCCAACTAAACAATTCAATTTTTTCTCTAAAAAAATATAATTATGTAAAGTAATACACAAGTATTTTATGTTTGCTATATGGTTAAGATTCATACATAACTATCATTATGACACACGACTTTGATATACGGAAAATTCTAATATTTTTCACAGAAATGTATTGTTTATACATGACTGATAGAATGGTCTATGTCACTAATTATTCTCTTAATGAAAAGCCTTAAAGGCATTGTTAATATCATTAGTGCATACTATGTAGGTTGAAGATTCAATTTTAATTTCATTTTTTTGTCATTTAGTTCCCGAGTTGTTTTGATAATATTTCTCCATATGAAAATATGGATGACTTTGATATCTCCTTTTTAATTTTTGAAACACAATTTTTTCATGCACTGAATCTCCTTTTAATCCACAATCCTTGAAGAATTTCCTTTTGTTTAAAGATCTTGAAGAATTTTCAAGGTATGTGTTTAGGTAATGCACAAACTTTTTTTTTTTGGGGGGGGGGGGGGGGGCATCATGCACGATCTGCAAGACCTCTGTGTAGATTACAATCTATGGTTGGAAAGATAATCAATGTGTCAGTATGATTACACCTGGAAAAAATCTATAATAAAGTGTTATAATAATTAGGTATAAAACATTTGATGGTGAAGAAATAAAGTTGAAACAAGTCATTGTTTTGTTTTGTGTCAATGGATACCTTCCATGTGTGTGTGTTTCTATTGATTTCCAATTCTGGAGCTCATCAAACTAAGTGGATAGAATAACCTCTAGGTGTGAGCTCTTAAAACAAAACATCTGACAAACGAAGGTTCTCAACTTTTTCATTTAATTTTTAATTTGTATTGATTTTTTTCTTATAATAGTTCAAGATTAAACAAGTCGGTAAAAATGATTGAAGAGATTCAAATAGCATTATAATGTGTACTCGATAGAGTCCTATCTTAAATTAAAATAGAATGTGTCAAAATGACAGTAAAAGTGCACTGAAACTCAAAACTCTGAATATCATTAATGTTAATACCGTAATCACTCTTCAAAAATCGAAACGAAACTTCATTTTCACTTGAATAAAAATAACGAACATTCGTTTGCTCATCCGAAAATCACAGATACCCTGTTTATCACAAAAAGCTAGAAGACGGAGATTTCGGTCGCCATCGGTGTAAATTTGTACCTTCGTTGATGAAGACGGTTTGTTATTTCCTGCACATTCTTGCTTCTTTCCAGACCACTAACCAGCGGAAGTTTTTCCCGGATTTTGACCTCGTCAATGTACACGGGAGTCTTGGCACACTTCCTCACACCTTTGGCACTAGAGCAGGTTGGCATCGCCACCCTCTCGACGATATAGTCCAGCTCTTCCTTAGGAACTTTCTTTGAATCCGAGTATTCATAATCGAACGCGTCTGGCTCCGTTTCAGATTTTTTATTCATGTGTTCATAACATAGATGGCACTCGAAAGTTTTTGCGCGAGAGGCGGTAGTAGGTCGGCTGATCCGACGGACACTTTTAGCGGAGCCCTCCCTGTCGCGGACGATTTTACCCTCCTTCAAGTTCTGGGCTTTCTCCACATTGTCTTCATCTTGTTTCTGGTATTTTGCGCTGGCACTCATAGTCGGTCTCATCAACCGCCTCATCAGGACCCGGAAGTCACGGTCGGTGTATCTCCTCCCGTCCGATTCCCTACTCGGTGGTGGACGCATGTTCCGCTCGCGGCAAGCAGACGGCATTCGTTTCCTATTTCCGGAATCCAGTAGATGTTCGTAGTTATTCACTTGTTTGTTCTCCTGTGTCGCTAGCTTTCTCTCGTACGTAGATTTAACCAGACGTTCGGTGATTTCCTTGATCTCTTTCGCTGTCCTCGTCCCCATCCCAAACGTGGGGGACTTGGGTCGGGGTGGGTCCACCCTGTAGTACATCGAGCTCATGACCGGAACTCGTCTTCTAACACTCTCTGCTGTAACCTCGGTCTTCGTCTATCAGCATTTCAAATCAACCTCTGAGAAAAAATATAACAATCAAGTAATAAACGTTTCACATTTCAAAAACGATGCAGATGCATGATTTCCTATCGATATTCCATAAAATTGTTAGGTTAATATAGAGACTGCTATTGCTTGCTATTAGACCATATACCTTTTGGATTTTCTTTTGTTGACCAAGCACAGTATCCAAAATAATGAGAGAAGAAAAATCGAATGTGATAGCCTGAACGACCCAAGCCATTTTGAGTTCGATATAGAACCGGCTCGATTTTAGGATTAGCGCCTTTAGCAAACAATACTTGATCAATTTCATATTATGCAAGTAACCATTATTCTTGGATAAGATTTTTTGAATTTAAATGTAAACTAGTACGAGACTAACGATCAAGAAATGGGAAAATTGACTTAATCGTATTTATTCTACACAATAGAGAGAAAAAGAATTTCGTGATTCGATTAATGCCGTGTTATTACGATCAACTTCCCCGAGGTGTTCTCCTGAGAACTTCAGGTGCTGTTGGTCGCTAATGAAACAGCATGTATTCTGAACATCAAACAAATTCCTAAATGCATCGAATCAAACGCCTTCTTTTCTATCTTTCTTCTGCAGTGTGTAAATGTTCGGTTCAATGTTGTACCCGGATTGTAAGAAGTTATATCAACACTTGTTGTAGTCTAATATTGACACCAGTAACCATTAACAAAATTTATGACGATTTGATAAACGCCCCTGTTCGGTTCTTGTTGATCGAACCCATGTGCTAATTTAAAAATTTTAAACTGGCTCACTTTAAATCAGGTTTAATTGGAAAAGTTTTGCCTCGCTCACAAAAGAATTAAATCCTGCTGTTTTCAAGTCAATTGCAATTTCGGTCTCGACATTTTAGACACGTAAACCGTGCTCTGGTTTAGGTATTTACCGTAGGTACTCGATATTATAGGCGTCCAAAGGGGGTATACATGGTACAATGGATCTTGATCCAGTGGGGGTAAAATACTTTCTCTTTGAAAAATGAATGAATCTTCAACACGAACCAACTAGTCTTCAACACTAAAATCTTATAGTCATCGTCCTACAGATATATCTTTGCTTCAATAACGTTCTTTAAAAATTAAATGTTAACTAGCTAGTATTTGAAACTTTAAATGTTTCTATGAACTTTTGATAGACTTACTGCACAATTAAACAAAAGTACAGCATACACTTACATGTACGTACATACTTTAATTAATTGTGACCAGGGTCCGAAATCTCCGACTTAAGTCCCTAAGATCCTAAAACATTTTTGTCTGGTTTACCGATGTATATTCTTATCGAACTAGAAAAAAGGTGACAGTGTTTGACATAGCTGAATTGAGAGGATCTTCTTACCTGCTCAGGTAAAAATTATCCAATTATCGACTTCAACTGTGGACCATCTTCCATTGCGATTCAAATGACAAAACTCCAAGTGAAAAAAAATCATTAAAATCAATTCCCAGAATCACTGGCTGTTAATGAAATACCTCTGATGTACGAGTACATGAAATATTCTTATTGAAGAATGGAACGAGGTTTTTTTTCCCTTCCTCTCGAAATGTTTAAATCACTAGATTTTTATAAGCTCGCAAATCCCATCCGATTAAATACGCGGATCAATGACACGTTTGCCTAAGTCAACCAAGACGTGTGTGCTATACAGGAGCCCTCTCCCTCTCTTTCCGGAGAAGAGTCGTAGGGTTGCCCGGGGTGACTGGGAAAGAAAGTGCACGGTATTTTAAATTTCGCTGTGAAGATAGGTCGTCTTTTAAACTTGACACCCCCTTTGCTGAAAACTTGAAGAAAAACAAACAATAAGAGTTGTGTAATTTATCGTCATTCAATTTCCTCGTCTCCGTTTCACGGCTCCGTGTGTATAATGTGGTCTAAACAAGAACTGTTTCCAGCAGTGCTTTTTAACAAATTGGTTAAGAACAGATCGAATGTCAAAGATATACTTTCCTTAATTCTAATCGGCTTGATTGTAAGTTGCAATATCTTGTTCCATGTGCAAGAGCCGTTCCGCGATACTTATATATATATATGGTATAAATTAATTATCGTGTTTATAAATGATAACCAAACAACATACGGTCATCGAATATTATATCTGTCTAATTGTTTACTGTATAAAACTCTAATGATGCGCTGTAGATTGTATAAGAAGCACCTTGACAAAGTGTACAGGTATATTTATAAATTGTAAGTCAATACCATTTTGAAATCACATGCATTCATATTACATTGGAATGCTTTTAGAAGTGATCTCCCGACAATAATAACTTCAACTTCTAATGTCATTCCTAAATCGATTGTTTGACAAACTTTCGAGACGATATTGGCGCGGTAAATGGACGGTGAATTGTACATTCAGACAGAACCCAGAGGGACAAAGTTTGTTCTATTGGCAATCAATAGCAGACAAGGTTCATGTGTTAAGGTGCAACTTCTCAACCGCCCATTGCAAAAGATTATCTTTCAGCTGTTTGTGTTTAAATTAAATGCATAGATTACATATTTTGCTCAGTTATGTACAATAAACTTAAGAATCTCTAAATCAGAATCAAATTAAAGATTTGAAAAAATTGTATATCCAGATTCATTAGATTTGTTTAAGTGAAACAACAATAAGGCCAAATCTTAACCCGCGGATTTAATGTATATTTAGAGACAGTCCTCTGGATTGAATGAAAAAGAAAATGGAGACTGCACGTAGCATCAGGGAGCCCCCCCCCCCCCAAACTGTTTACGCAGCAACTAATTTTCCTAGATTTACATATAAAAAATTGAATTATCATGGAGTTGCCCCCCCCCCCCCTACTTTTTGGGGAGCATGTAAAAAATTGGAATGAAAATAATGATATTAAGAGTGAAATTGAAAGAAGCTATAAATATAATACACCATCCCCAACCAACGGATTAGGTTTTTGAAGATTTTGGAATTTTATTTCTTATTTTTGATTGTTAGGATTTTTTTTTACATGAGTCTGCTTCCCCCCCCCCCCCTCCCCTCCACACACACTTTCAAAAACGATGGTACGTGCCTGGACTATGCTGTTAGAGAGATTTAAGATTGTTTACAATAGAGATACAATTTTTTCAAAGAAACATATATTTGAAATCTGTAAAAAATTAAAATTTTCACTATACAGAGAAATCTACGAAAAATCTAACTCTTGATATTGATCAAAAGAAGCTATACATACTGAAAATTTCAAGTTGTTTTTTGGAGAATAATTGGACAACAATTTGCGTGTGAAATAATAATTTTAGGGTTAATATTGTTTCCCTTTTTTCCCTATAATTTATTTTACGTCACCCCCCCCCCCCCAAAAAAAAGGGAGGGGGCTTCTAAATTTTATTTATTATATGTAAATTTATGAAAAAGTAAATAATACCCCCGGCCCCCGATGCTACGCGCCTGTATTGCAACTTTCTTTTTTAAGTAATGTGGTCCATGTTTCGTTTTGATCGGGATCGGTTTACAAGGACATTCTAATCGAGATCGGTCTATACGATGTATGTGTCATGTGATATCAAAATGGTGAATGAGGTGTAAACATGGTGAAAGTGTACAAGTGCCATAACTTCAAGTCTCAGAATGTCATACAAGTTGACAACGAACCAGTTGCTTTATTTGCACACCAGGATAAGTTGTTTGTTGCAACCCAAAATTGCTGTGTCTTTATTTATAAGTTTTTAGCTAACCAAAAACATCAGAAAACGAATGCTTTTGCAACGGAAGCTAGAGCTCAACAACTGTTGTTTAATAATACAGGTTAGAATTTTTTAAATAGACATTATTTGAGGGCAATAGCATTGAACAGGCACAGTATTTTTGAATACATGTCATATCTATATGCACAAACCATCTTAATTTAAAAATAAATAACCGTAACCTTTATGATATTAAATTGCAAGTTCTTTTGTATGTGAGGCACTGTAGCTGTGCAGCTTATCAACTAAAACTAATTCACACATTTTCCTGGAGAGCTACAAATCTGCACTTAAAAACTACACAATCAGTGTTGCGTTCTTATGTTACTATGCAGCTAAATATATAGAAAATGAATGACCATTAACAACCAAACAGTTTGGTTAAAACCTTCTCCCTTCTCCTTACACTTGTCAAGGTCTGACAGATCTTGATAGGAGGCTAAGTTGTTGCTACTTGACCTTTACTTCTGACTAATTAAGGAAGGGCTTAACGTTATATTGCTTTAGAGATCATATGAAGATGACCTCATATCAATACTTATTAGACCCCAATGAATGAAAGGAGAAAGGGGTGGTTTTAATCAAATATGAAACTAAAGAGGCACAGTTCTTGTCCTACAAAACTGTTACTTTACTTTAAAAAAAAATTACTTACAAATTGTATGCCAGTTCATTTTGTTTTCCATTAAGGAAATTATGTGGCAACGTTGGAAGTCAAAAACTCTAGAAGACAAACATTTTATGCAGTAAAAGTATACCTAAACTGGCAGCTTGCAACAGATGCAAATAGCACCAGATCTTGTGTGAGGTTGGCCAATCATGATCACAGTTTGAAACTTAGTAGTTTAGCTGACGACCAACTCCAGGTCATTGATATTCCATGTTCTAAAGAGGTAACATGCATCTCATCCTGTCAAAAAACTGGTAACTTAGTGATAGTCCAGAGAGAAAAGACAACATTTTATCAGGTTGTAGAAAAGTCATTTTCAACCTCTGAAAAAACGTACGTGGATGTTGTTGTATTTTTGGAGTTGGACTGGAGCTTTGTAGTGAGAAGTATTTCTTTTTGTGAGAACTATGTTGCTGTTGCTTCTGAAGAAGAAGCACAGGTGGTTCGTCTTTTGTATGCTGAAACAAACAAACAGACAGAAGATACTGACATATTGAAGCAATTTCCAAGTGTAACCAGACGGAGAGTGTCATCTGTTTTAAGTAAACTTTCTATAGGCACTGATAAAGACAGACATCCTGATTCATTCCAAAGTCATACTTCAAAGCATGGACTTCTTGGTTCTTCTAGAAGTTCTATAAATGCCAGTCCAGCTTTATCAGCATCTTCCCTGAATAAATTTGGATTTGATGCTTTCAATAAAATTGACGATGATGAAAATTTTGTGACTTGGAATTTTGATGAAACTGACGAAAAAGTTGACTTTGATGGAGGTTCATTTCTTGGAAGGAGAGGAGTGAAAAAGAGGCAATCTAAAACAGTTGTTCTAAAAACACTACAAGAAATTGCCCAGAGGGATTTGTTGCTAGCTGACATTCCAAAGCATGAGGATCTTCGAGGTCTGTAAAATGAATATAAAACAGAAAACAATGTAAAATGATAGGTGAATCACACTTGTCTTTGGTTCTTCATTATTACATTGAGTGCTATATTGAATCCCCTTCTTTCCTCTCTTTACAGGGGGAGGTCACTCAACTCTTGGGGACCTTACTGTAGCCACTGTCCTGTACAAGAGAAGTTCCTCCACTACAGATTCCTGGAAATTTATTCAACTCCAACCAACATACCTATCTGGTACTTTTTCTATTTTGATTTCACAAGCAATTTTGTTAATTTAGAATTTGCCAATACCAGTATTTAGTTAAATATTATATTATTGTATTGAAAAACAAAGAATGAAAAAAAATACATGTATTAGAAAGGCCTTAGAAACTCTCAGAAATGTAATGCATCAGGCAGGTATTTTATATTAGTTGTATCATTTGCAAAGAGGAATATCTTTAATAATTTTGATATTTTAACTTAACATAGAGTTATTCCCCTTTTCAATTTTGCAATAAAATAAATCAGAAATCAGAATAAAGCAGAAATTGACCTTATGCAGCAGAGCCTGAGAACCAATGAATTTTTGTTAAGGAACTGTACATTAATTGAAATTGAAATGTTAAAAAGCCTTCATTGCAATGATTGGCAAACTACAAATACACGTAGTAACAATTAAAAGTGAGCTCTGTAGGAACGCTTGTTATACATTTTCTCCTTCTAGACAATGTGAGGCCAGCAGTGAGTGACTGGTACAGAGAGATCCCTGTTCAGTCCTCAGTGTACAGCAGTCTGATCGGCATGTCCTGTCTCCTCAGCAGCTCCAGGGTAGGGACCATGTATAACCTGTGGGCCAAGATCTCCGACATCTCCCACTACAAGTACACATCGGATGCACATCAGGTATGAATGTACTGTAGGACATCCACAGTAGTCCCACCTGAAACAACATAATTCATAAATCTTCCTAGGATTCATTCTTTTTTAAAATTTAGCAGTCAGCTAATCTGTTAATGAATTTTCTGTGAAATATTGTATGACATTTTATTTACATATCTCATAACACTAAAATTGCTCAAAAGACCTGTGTGCCTCTTTCAGCTGATTACAGATGGGAACCTGTTGTACATAATGAATGAGAAAGGACTAGAGATTTACTCTAGCAGATGTAATGCTGCAGCCATTCACAACTCAGAGGACTGGAACGGTATAACTAAGGTAAACTCAACAAGCACCTGCTTTTAAAGGGAACCAAAAGTGTTTACGTATACAGGTACCGGGTACATGTGAAATCACTTGAAACATAATACCTTATAAGGAAATTTTTTAATGAATATTTCCTTGATTAAAAAGTCTGAAACATTTCATTATGAGTTTCTTCCCAGAAGTTTTCTATTTAAAAAGATATTTTTTTGATTTGAGGTGACATGAATATAATCAATACATATATTTTGACTGTAAATTCAGTTAGATGATATTGATATTGGAAGCTGTGCATGAAATATAAGTGTGTGATACAAATAGCTGATACCATATATATATTACAGGCTTACCCATCAGCTAATCTAGAAATCTGTTTGCTTGGTGCTCATCCATTTATTGGTGCCACTCAAATCACTCTGGCAGACAATGCCGTCATCTTGTTATCAAAAGTGGAAACATCCAGTCACCAGTAAGTACATGTAGAATCAGTTGTAATATGTACAGGAAGAGATTTTAGATATTAAAGCAGCATAAATGTCCCATTCAAATGACAGAGTGACTGCAGGCTAAAACACAGTTATTTATATAAAAGACTCTGCATACACAGCACACTAAAGAGTTCCAATCTCGTACCAGTTTACCATAATTTACCTTACTATTCTTATATAATCATTATCTTTAGCACAGCTTGTCTAAAGCTCTCAGTGAACTCAACAGTGACAAGTCATTATGGTGTAGGGGGTTATAAGGCTAATAGGTAGCTTTGATGGAGATACAACTGTAGTTGATGGTTAAACCTGAAATATAAAAATCTGGTTTTTAGGAATGATGAGAGTATATGGAGTCTTTATGCATTAGAGAAATGTACAGTTTCTGAACTTTTCAAAGATATGGTAAGTGAGACATATTTTAATTATTAATACACTGGGAAATGTTTTTCTTAATGAGTCTTGATATTTTATTCCTCGTTATTTTGAAGAATTTCTTTTCCAGGTTAACTATGGGACCAGAAATACAAATTCTGCTGCTCATTTACATATGTTGCAAGAAAGTCACATGATAATCAGGAATGCCCTCATTGGTCAGCATATAAAGGATGAGCACCTGCATGACTTATACAGAGAGTCTTGTGGTCTTTTGGGAGAATATTATTCAAAGTGAGTGAATAGTTAATTTGAATTTTTTAAGTATACTGGTAAATACATGTACTAAATTCAATGTTGTTGAATTCATTTTAAATTTTTAGAATTTAATTTTGTTGATTGAATAAAAATAGTTGGGGATGCAATGTCAGTGATAAGCTGTTGATTTATAGAACACAATAAATTATTACTGTGGAATCATTAGATTTCGTGGTGGCTCAATTTTCGTGGAATTCGTGGGTACCTTTCATCCACGAAATAACATCCTCCACGAATTGAAAAAATTAGGATAATAAAGTCATATTTCTTTTTGTAGATATATAAGAATACACGAAATTACATCCACACGAACCTGTAAAATTTATGCCATCCATGAAAATTGGCCCGAACGAAATTTAATGATTCCACAGTATTCAAGTAAAGCCAGTGTGCCAATATTTGTTGGGATGTTAAATCATAGATGAAGGGCATCAATGAAATCCATGAAAACTGAGTCCCAATAAATCATGATGATTTTAAAGTACTCTCTTTCAAGTTAGATTTGTTCACCATACAGAGAGAGAGAGAGAGAGAGAGAGAGAGAGAGAGAGAGAGAGAGAGATGAAATTTAAAATTCTCATATAATTTGATTTCTTCTGATATTTTTAGGCCTGATGCAGAGAACTTTAAGATGTGTCTGCCCTACTACCTGATGTCTGGTCTCTCCATCAGTGACATTGTCCACCAAGCTATTATCTACAAACAACAGTCAAAAAAGGTTTATTTACACTTGGCCTCAATAATAAATGAAGTTTTAAAAGCTGACATGCAACTTATTGATCTGTTTTTGAGAGTTTGTGTTTGTATGTGACAGTGCTCTCCCTTTGACATGTAAAATTAGTGTATGATTTGTAAATATATTGTTTTTCATACTATAAACTTGAAAACTCTGATACCTGCATTAACCTCATATTTTGCTTTTTGATATTTTACAGACTACTCCATACTGTTATGGCAAAGGATTCAGCTATTTCCTAAATTATGTTTTATTTCAAGATGAGGAACCTTTTAATATTCTTGAGGTGAGAGTTAATACATAAAGGCTTGTTTGTTTACCTGGTTAATTCATGTAACAATGCAATTCTTTTACAGACATAGTTGTTAATTTTTGATCAGGTGGATGGGGATCAGATCCTTGAGGTTTGTGAGGAGGTGATTCCGGACCGGATATCTGAGGTCATCCTGTTCTCTCGCCTCCAGACGTACACCCCAGAGGTAGCCCTCAAAATCCTGCAGACACAGATGAAGCACAGAACTTCTATTGACGAAAAGCACAGGTATCAACCTGATAAAGTTTACAGTAAAATGGTTACACACTTGTAAAGAATTTACATTTATATTATGGTCAGTTCCATAAATTTATCGGATATGACAAATGAAGTTTATTAAGAATCAAAATTGCTCACTTCTGGCACTTCACTGTAAGTGTGTTTTACTTTAGAAGAAAGATGGCCCTTTTTTTGACTCCATGTAAAGACATCTGCTGAATAAGATAATGTCTGAATGATGCTAATAAAATGGTTTGTCCCTGGCGCTTTGCTATAATCATGTTTTACCATCGAAAGTTGACTCCATTTTGAATCCTAGATTTTAAAGACATCTGCTGATGATTGTAATGTTTTAGCCCGGTAGACATGGTGGCTTTGGCTTGCTTACATCTGAAGCTGTGTGACCCCGAGCCTGCACATGTAGCATTGGCCTCCATACCACAAAGGGAGCTAACCAAAATCTGCATCTGTCACCATTGGCTCTTACATCAGGACTTCACAGAGTTATCTCCCTTGTCTCAGGTAAAATAACTGACTAAATGAATTGTTACAGACATAGCTGTTAAAAAAATTAATTACGTTTTTTTTCATTTACTTAAGTATTCTTTGTGTCGTTTAAAGAGTCTTGTAAGAAATCATATCCAAAAATTTATGAATGACAATTATCTTGCTAATTTACAGTTGATGAGATGCCACTGTCCTCAAGTGTTGATAACATCTATGGTGGCTCTACATGACACGGGAATGATATCACTGGACTTGGCTATCAGACTATTGCAGGTAATTGTATAGAATACAAACCACCACTATCTCAGTATATTGATAATAGAATGAACCTGTTACCCAGCTTGATTAAATATAGTACATGTACATATAATATTAATGTAGATCTTTTGGCATGTTGTTTGTTATGTGAATCCAAGTAGTAATATATATGTATTTTGTTTGGCATTAATTTGTTTCTCAAAAATTGATAGATTATGTTTGTCTGTTTTTGAGATGAGTATTAACTAATACATAGTTAGAATTGCAACCAAAATAGAGTAGTTGCATATAGATGTTTTTAATATTCAGAATATTTATTAAAAAAGTGATAATTTTCTTGGATCAATATGTTTTTATTTCAAAATTTGAAAAAATTTCAAATCTCAAAAAATTGAAAGTTTAAAGTTTACTATCTTGTAATATATGCTGTACTATATAGGATGACAAATTTGATATGAGCTTGTTGGCCCCAGCCTGCTCCAAATTAAATTAGCATGATTTTAAATTTTTTAAGAAAGGGGAAAATAATTGAGATGGTATACAGTAAAACACGCTTATAACGAAGTCCCAGGGACGGCTAATTTAACTTCGTTATAAGCGTAATTCATTATATCCGTCAAGTTTACAACATGAAATAGAGACTTGGTGAATGAAATTCACTTCGCTGTAAGGGTCAATTCATTATAAGCGTGTTCGCTATAACCGTGTTTTACTGTAATATTTTTTATTCTCTTATCTGAAATTTTATTTGTAGGAAGTCAAAATGGTAATGTTTGTTATAAATTTAATTAAACATAAATTCAATAAGAATATACATGTAATTCTACCAAGGAATTTTAAACTTTGAAAAAAATTATTGTACATGCATGGTTATAAAAAGTCATTATTTCAGAGTTAACATTACTGGTATACAGTATCAAAGTATGAACTCATACTGAAACCTCTGTTCATTTGTCACTTGCATGGCCAGGTTTAAGAGTCACCAGAAAACAAAATTAAAGGTTCATCTTTTTGAAAGGACTATATGCATGACAAGAGCCAATTTTCACCCTCTTTAATAAATCATCTTTTCTTATAGGCAACAGATTGTACAAGATTTAGCAAGAACATTTTTTTCTGTCTTGAAAATATACATCTTTGATAAAAATTGTAAAAGCCTGTAATTGATGTTACCTGAAAGGTAAAGCTCAAAGGAAAGGAAAAGTTAAATTTCATGATATCGTATTTCTAAACTGAGAGCAATTTAATCAAGTTGAAAATCTCAAACACCTAATAATCTTTACATGAATATCTGTACAAAGTAAAATTACAAAATGATTGATTTTAGGGGATCATATTAGATCCTTGTCATATATATCATGCTTTGTCATTGATAAACAGAAGCCAGCCTTGTAATACTATATTGGATATGTATTCCTTATAAAAATGTTGTACATGTATAGCGAGTTATTTTAGTATGAGTAAATATGTCTACTTCACTTAAGTATACAAGGTGTTAAATTTTTACTACTGTAGATTTCTAATTAAACATGAGGAATTAATATCTGCGTATAATCCTGAGTTGCACATCTCGTGGATTTTAAAATCTCACCTTTATTTTTTGGACGGATGTAAACTAAAGAAAACTATGATAAAAATTTTGCATTGGCAATTTCATTTTCTTGCAGTTTGCAGCAAGATGGTTGAATCATGGAATTAATCTTCAGTACTCACGTAAAATAAGGAATCTACAGTTACTGTATTTGATATAAACTGCCAAAAATAAGAAACACCAAAATGACTGGCCATACATTTATTAACAGTGGTTTGTGGGATTGCTTGGTTTTATGTAAATGTCAACATTGAACTCAAAAAATGCTCACATCTGCATGAAGCCTTTTCTGTTCTCTATCAAAGTAAACTACTTTGAGGAAAATTGAATTTCAAAATGAAAAAGAAAATTCTTGATGTGTTTATGAACAAATGGTATATGTTTTGTTTGAATCTATAGGGAAAGCAAGAGGAAGACACACGGTTCAGGAATAATCACATCAAAGAATATTTAGAAAAAATATTAGAGGGTATGAGGCTTTCGTTGGTCTAATTTGACAACTTTGTTATGCATTTCGTGTGATAGGTATGTACCTTTATTGTGACATCATTACAACCTAATAATAACTTTAACTAAAAGGATGTTATTTTTTCTAAATTCTGTTTATTATAGATAATCAGAGAAAATATGCTTTTGAAGATGCAGCAGTAAGGATTTTTTAGTTGATGAATATACATAAAGAATTGGAGACATATTGAATTAAAGAAATGCTTAATATAGTGGAGCATTAAATTGATCGATTTTTAACCCAATTCTTTCAGATTTTGTTATGTGAGATGTATGTGAAAAGAATAATTCATGAGATATATCCTACTGAAAAGCAAAGGTTGAGTGCTTCAGCACAGGTAAAGTGGAAAAATCATTGATTAGGGTTCATGTAGGGGTCTCTTGTAGAGTAATCTAATCTAATTTCAAGTACCTTATTCAATACATGTACCAATAATGAATCTATTCAAATTGATTCCAAAAGTTTACAGGCTATGACCAGGTAAATGGGGATGAATATTATAGACTGTTGTTTCTAATAATTCCTGACTTTTCGTTCTAGAAATCGACTTTAATGAAAATAAGTGTATGTTTTACCATTGCCAGAAAATGTGTCTTAATTTTTTTCTTTTAATACCTAAATGTAGCTCATAAAAACTATTTAAAATGTTCATTTTTAAACCAGTTATATATTCTTTGATAGATTTGGTATTTACTTTCTCACTAGTGTAAAACCACAGGATACTTTGGATCCCGATTCTCTTGGTTGGATGATTTACCTCCCTTTAAAGGAGTGTTCTCAGTAAGACAGCCCTGCCTGTATCTTCGGTCCTCCAGTCCCACCACGGCAAGGAAGACCCACATGGCAGCACCCACCCCCACGCTCAGCAAGCACGGCACCTGTTCTTGTGCCCTCTGTCATGAGGATCTTGTCAAACTACAGGTACAGCATGGCAGGAGATTGTAGCACAGTGACCTTGATTTATCATGTGTCAAGATTAAAGATTTAAGGTTCATTTTCTGTCAATTCTCAGTTATCAACAATTTAATTTTCCTCCAAATATTGGAAGTATAGAAAATAGAGATGGTTATGAACAATCAAGAATATTGATTATTCATGAAGTTTCAATGTGGCCATCGAGGCTTTGGAACTTTATGATTAAAATTTTAATTGATGCTTCCTGATTTTTTAATGTGCCTATTCTTAACAAACAGAATATAAAACAATTATAACTTTCAGCTTTTTGGTTTGGGTAATTTTTCATTTGCTACATTTTTAAGGACAGCGGACGGAATTCATTTTTACAATTGTGATTTTCAAAACAATTTTTAACATGAGTTAGAGTTACTTGAGATTTATCAAATTTAAATCAATAAAAAAAATAACATGAAAATCGATCTAGATTTTAAGTAGTGACCACTTCAAAAATTGTTTGCATTACTTCTCTTTTTCAATTGAACATAATGGGGAAAAGCATTTTTGTGAGAGGAGAAATAATTTTTTTAAAATTCTGCTATAGAATTTCTATCCAAATTGAAATATAATACTTGTACGATGATTTTGAATTAATATCATGTAAAAATGATCATGTCATCGACTTTGTTTTTAAGGGGGCATTTGCCAAAGTGTGGTGTGTTGACGTCGTTATTTTTCGTCAAATTTTTATTAAAAGTACTGTGCAAACTCTAAAATAAAGGCTATGTACATCATTTCGAGGTTGATTTATGAAACAAAACAACTATTAAAGTATAATAAACACTTTTATGATAAAATACATCAAACCTTTAACAAAGGGAAGGTTTTACTCTATTTTCAATAAGAGTATTAAAGCAAATCGGAATGTAAATGATTTGTTCACTAGCTCAAACTCTGTTAACTAATCTTTGTAGATGGTTATAGATAACTTGTCAATGAATTAACATAAAACACCTCTACAAAATTTGTGCATGTTGAATAATGTTGAAAAGCATATTTTAGCATGTTTTAATAATAGCAAGTTCAGCAACTACTTGTACTACTTAAAGTGTGTATTGTTGACGTAGAACAGCTACCTATTGTGTTATAAGCGATTTTTCATTGTGTTTTAGTGATTGTGAGGTAATATTGAGAATTCAATGTTGGTAACAATCGCTCCTGTTGGGTGCGCGATATGTCTGCACAAAGTAAATTAGGTCCGTAGTCCATAAGTAGATTAAATATATTTTAACAAGTTAATTATTGCTATAAATCACATCCTCTGGATTATCTTTATAGATGTGTTTGTTTTATTGTTTAATTTTAGAGCATGCTGTGTTCTCCTTGCTGTAGTGAGACAGTAGCGACCAAAGTTCTCTCCCTTCTTGAGACCTCTACTTCCATACTAGGATGGGATGCTCTCTGGATGCTTTGTAAAATCAGGTCAAAGGTCACAGACACTTTCAAGGCCTTGGTTCAGAAGTACCCAGCTGT
Organism: Magallana gigas; assembly: GCF_963853765.1. Classification (NCBI taxonomy): domain Eukaryota; kingdom Metazoa; phylum Mollusca; class Bivalvia; order Ostreida; family Ostreidae; genus Magallana; species Magallana gigas. The sequence continues at coordinate 20,748,033 of NC_088854.1, read as the reverse complement.
TATTCTAAGCTATGGAACATCTGTACTGGGATCTGACCCAGGGCTGGTAAGTTGCAGGGGGATTTCTGAGGTGGGGGTGTTTAAAGATATAGGAAGTTTATTGTTCCAATAGATATTTCAAGAAATTAGTTTAAGTCCAGGGACTATTTGATACACTACTATTATCATATTAATGTTCCACTATATTATGCATTTGGTAATCTCAACACTGATGTTTAAGTGTTGTAGCAAAATTAATTTATTAACCATGTGTTTGAACGTTCTTTCTTTGAAATTTCAGTGGAGTAACTATCTAAATGAAGTTGTACAGATGAACAAAATGCAGGCAGAAAGCCCAGATGAGAATGCTGATATCTATTTTAAATCATTTCAAGGTAAATGTGTTTGATCAAGTAAGAGCATTGTCCGCCATTATAGTTAAAATAAAATATGTTGAAAAAAGGGAAAATATGTCTTAAATGTTTGAATGGGGTATTTGAGGATAGAGCTAGTACCAAGTACAACCCGCCAACAAAAAAAAAAGATAGAAAATTATTTAAAAGATTGAATTCAATGGTAAAAAGCGTGGCATATGAAAATGCTTTTTGTATTGTTAACATGGGTTGACTTTAATATCTAGTTGTATTTTTGTTGAAGGAATACTAAAACACCTGACAGATGTGTTGGAGTTGAAAGACTTTCTACAAATTTTACCTGACGAAGGGAACATGCTGTTCTTTCTACCCTACATAACAGAGTGTCAAGAAAAGGAAAAATCTAAACAACTGTTGAACATAATCAGGAAAAAGGGGGAACATTTACAGCACTATATATGATGTTTGCTTATGTATGTAGTAAAAGTTCGTATTCTGGATAAAAGAAAAAATCATGGGCAACAAACTACATAATATGCATAACAATGCTGTTATTTTATTTGTTTTCTAAAATTTTATATATTTTTAAAAATTTTGAATAAATATTGAAATATTTTTGTGCGATTTTTACAATGTGATGTAAACTTCTCACAAAATAGATCTGCATCTTGCATCAAAGATATCTTAACCAACATTAAAATACATGTACAGGATCTATACATGTACAGCAGCACTTTGCGCTGTTGTAGAGACCTGTATTTTAAGATTACGGACCATGTGTTTACAAGTATGCCTGTGATAGATATTTACGATCATTAAAAAATTGATAACTATCAAATTCATTTTATAAATTAGATGTAGTTATAATCGGGGCGATTATAAAGCCTCCCAAACAAAGGAGGCCATCATTGGGAGTAGGGATGACTCCCATGGGTCAAACTTTACAGACAAAAGGATTTAGAACTTGATTATTTTTATTTCTGAAGTTTCATAATGTTCCCCAGGAGTCCCTTACTATATATCAGGTGAACCAATATGACCCAAGGAACAAGAATATATATGGTACAGTGGTGGGGTTCTTAACCCTTTTGGGCACTTCCTGTTTGAGGGGAGTCAGGACCACCCTTGGGGCCCATGACCTACATACAATTTGTTTATCCTTAACACAAGGAATAAGAATATATTGTTTAGGGGTGGGGATCTCGACCGTTTTCAACATATTTGGTCACTTCCTGTTTGAGGGGGGTCAGGACCACCCCGAGAGCCCATGACCTACATACCATTTGATGCCCCTTAACAACAAGAATATAAATGTTAAGGGGTGGGATTCTTAACCATTTTAAAGATATTTTGGCACTTCCTTTTTGAGGGGGGGGGGGGGGTCAGGACCACCCCCGGGGCCCATGACCTACATACCATTTGATACCCCTTGACACAAGGATCAAGAATATAAATGGTTTTGGGGTTTAGTTCTTAACCATTTTCAATTTATTTGTGCACTTCCTGTTTGAGGAGGGTCAGGACCACCCGCGGGGCCCATGACCTACATTCCATTTGATACCCCTTGACACAAGGAAGAAGAATATTTTTGGTTTTGGGGTGGGATTCTTAACCCTTTTCAAGATATATGGGCACTTCCTGTTTGAGGGGGTCAGGACCACCCCCGGGGCCCATGACCTACATACCAATTCAATGCCCCTAAACACAAGGAACAAGAATATGTATGGTTAAGGAGTGGGATTCTTAACCCTTTTCAAGATATATGGGCACTTCCTGTTTGAGGGGGGGGGGGGGAGGTCAGGACCACCCTCAGGGCCCATGACCTACATACCATTTGATGCCCCTTAAGACATGGAACAAGAATATATATGGTTTAGGGGTCAGGATTCTAACAGTTTCTGAGATATATGGTCATTTCCAATTCCTGGGGGATGGCGAAGACCCCAGGGGTCAGTCTGATAAACCCTATATATTGCCTGTAACAGTCAGTATATGATTGTAAAAACCCTATATTATTATCATTGTCCGTTTTCAAGTTATAACCAATTACAATAGAGTCTACGATTTTTCCCATAAGGTTCAATGTTAGACCCCACGACCTTTTGACCCCCAAGAAAAGTAGTTGGCCAACCCTAAATGAGAAAAATTAAACCAGCGTGCACATCTAGATACTGTAGATTCCTTATTTTACTCGAGTACTTAATTCTGCGATTAAATGATTTACCATCAAATCGCGAGAACATAAAATCGCGAATGCCGAAATTTTATCATAGTTTCATTAAGTTTACGTGTGTCCCAAAATTAAAAACTAGATTTTAGAATTCGAGAGACGGGCTTCTCGCGATTTTACGCGGATATTAATTCCTCGCGTATCTTAGAGTTTTGTACAATTCTGTTCAGCCATCTCTGAGAAACGCGACGGACAAGTTCAGAACGGGAAAGAAGAAGAAGAACCGTACAAAAACAATAAGTCTTAATGAATACTTAATCGGGATAAGCTGAACATATTTAATGAATATCACCATTTTAAATGTTCAGACACTATTGTTCACAGGGTTGGATTCATTTTTCCTAGGGCGTTACAGATTAATCTCTCCTTGAAATTGTGACTCAAAATCTTGTTGACAAAGCTTAGCTCGTCTCCATATAGTAAAAGCGAGAGGGAGGCAAGCTCTTTCTTTGCCATGTGATACTGGAATTAAAACACCTAACAAAGGGAAACGCAAATACACACAATATAGTACAGCTTACATTTGTACCTTACCAAAGTGAGTGGATTGCATACTGTGATTACATTAGTATTCAAGGGTATCAATTTTTGTGGATAAAGTGAAAATCACATTAACAGTATAATACTGTTGTAAAATAAGTGCATTTAGATTGAACTGGAAACGGTCATCCAAGATTTTATTGATGATTTAAGGTAACTCCAGTGCCTCCCCTGTCCGGTTCTTTTTTACACGGCATGTAAAATTTCCAGTTGTTAAACTTTTTTATTTTATTAGTAAATTACCATTGTAAGGAATTAGGATTACAAGTCCTCTAACATAAATTACTGGTCTGACTTAAAATAGCGAAACGTACCAAATTCTGAAATTACTGGAGTATTGAAATGTATACTATAGTCTGTCCCAAGTTAAATATACTGTATTGCTTCCATCACTTTTTGATGATTTTTAATAAAATTACACATACCTGTTAAAGATATACAGTTGAAATCGTTAAAAGGGAATATATCCAAGATATCTTCATTGAACAATTATCCCTTTTCACTCATAAAATTTCACAGGAACGAAAACAATTTTCTTACGGAGATTTATAATGGGAAATGTTTACATCTTTTCTCAATTCGAAAGTACTCGGGATACCTCGCGCAATTTTTTAACGTTATCATCCGGGCCCATTAATGGCTGATGCAATGCAAAATCTCCGTAGACTTTCAATTTTGGGATGTGTATTGAAACCTGAAGCGGTAGAGGAGGCGTTTTAAAACAGATAATTTGGACATTTTTCATATTAGTGGATGAACGTAGTTTGAGCACAAAGGTATTTACTATGATTGAAATATCAATGGTTGAAGCAAAAACTCGGGACAGAGTATTAACGCCCAAAACTCAAACTTTTTGAGGAACTGTTGTTAACAGATCAGTTAACCGTCATAGGGATTTATAATATCGTTTGTTTAGTCAAAATAAGCAAAGTGTGTTTGATACTGTAATCAGGGACTTATTGCGTGGACCCTGAGGTCCACGCAGAAAATATATAAGCGAGGTTAAACCGGATGCAATGGGGAAAATTCAGCCTGCGCATGAGCTAGCCTGGTTCCTAAGCGTAATGGGTAGCTCAGGGAACCAGGCTAGCACATGTTTATCTGAATCGGGATCGGGATTCCGTGCCATATGCACATAAGTTCAAAGGCGCTGTAATTGTAAAGTTGTCGGTAAACAGTACAGAAACAAAGTATTCCTTTTAAAGAAATGATTGTCATGTGATATGAACTATCAGTATTATGAAATAAGTTAATGTTATGCCGAAACTCGACATGCATCAAATAGCATAATTTGCAATGTTTTGTTATTTCCCAATATACATATAACTTAACTTTACTTTTATAGTAGGTGAGGCTAGAGAACTCCCCGATCAAATTTTTTAAGCATTTATGTATAATTGAATGATTATGTCACTGTATAAAAGTTTAAATCTCAAGAAAAATGCATCAAAATATATATCAACATAAATATTGCATTCCAATAATCAAAGGTTTACACTAGGTTTTTCTTATCAGATAACAAAGAACATTTTAACATTAACAAGTCTACACTATAAGGAATAGTTCAACCTCAATAGAACGTACTTAAATCCTTATCAATGAAATGAAATTTTTAATTTACACAAAGCTGTCATTGCATAGTTAACAAAGTAGTGCGAATCGTAATGTGTGTGCAAATAGTAGAATTCACAGAATGCCTGATACTATACATGCAAACTTCATTCATAGATAGATCATAATTATTTTAGAAGTATGAACCCTTTAAATTCTGAAAGTCAGGGCTATACATACATGTATGCGTAATACAACGTACAAATTTAGTTGTTAAAAGCAGAGGGCTAGAGTCGGTGGAATCTCTGATAATTTTAAGACTTTCGCGTTTTCGTTGGAAACACATGCAAATGGTCCACGTATTGTAGTCCTTTTTTAAAGGACAACAACTTGTATACTAGTATATATGTCCCTGCTGTATTAATGAATAATCCAAACAAATTCGCTTAGCTAAGTAGCATCCAGGATCTTATACATTAACCTCGTAATCTGACTTTATCGTAGGTAAATCTAAATAACTGTAAACGGAATTGGTTTTGCAAGATAATCTTAACAAAGCCCCCCCCCCCCCCCCGAAAAAATTTTAATATGCAAACTTTTTGTGCATGTAAATATAGTAGTATTCACTGGGCTGATCACCATCTAGGAACCCATTATTTGAACTTTATCTTTTGTCAAAGAGTGGGTCTTGAATAGTCCTTTTGTTCAGCTTGGTAATATTCCGAGATTGCTTCATTTGATCTTTATTTTTGGTCAGTAATAATTTTAAAAACCTTGTTTATAAAAACGCTCTACATATAAACGTACAAACTGAAATAATGTAAAGAATAGAAAAAATGAATAGCGATTAGCAAATGGTTTAGATATAATTTTACAAATTCAGTTACGCACTGTACATATGAAAAAACCCTTTAAATAGCCTACAGCACACATATATACCAAAATACTTCCACGTAACTGCTTCCTGTATAAAAATTGAGTTAAATTTATGTATGACAAAATAGTATCATCCCACATCATGTGCCTTGCCGATTACAAAGACTGTAAAATAAATGGTAGAAGATGGCGGTGTGTAGCATTCGTATAATAATCTATCTGCAGGTGGCCTGCTACTGTATATATGGGATCCATCTTCCCCTCCCATTTGAATTTGAGGGAAATCCTTACGGTAAGTTTTTCTGAGGCTGATTAAACCATAAACGCATGCTGAGGTTTCTCTGATCGTTATAATGTTCAAAGATAATTATAATGGAATAACTATATTTTATAAATGCAGTTAAACTTGAAACAAATGAAGCACTGATTGTAAAATACGACTTCAAATTCAATTATAATGCATTATAAGATACTGAGTGGTCAAATTACAATATTTATAATCAAAATCGATTTACAACTGTTTTTAAGCTGAGGTTGATGACCAATTATACACAACTAAGGACGTTGCAAATATATTTTTTCAATCAAAATTTTGATTTAAAAAGAGTTTGCACGCTTTATCCTTCACTTAAAATAATACTTGAAATTGCTGGGTTTTTTTTTAAACTATACATTTTAAACTTTAATTACACCATGACAAAAATATGTAGCTTTGTTCCACTTTATTAAAATGATGTCATTAAAGTTGTTTTAAAAAGCCCCAATTTATAAAGATTTTTGTTTGCATTTACCAGTTTACAATGTATATATAAATTACAATTTTATATGAATTACAAATATAACAAGCTTTCTGAGAGTATTGCATAAGCAATACACGTCCCCTACCGGTTTGTGGAAGCACTGGTATGCAGAATATCGGAACCGAACAATAAAAAATTTGAAAATAAAAAATGAATTATCTCGAAAATATGTCAACCAGACGCTGCAAACGTGTAAACTTGATCTGTAGTTTGACATTTTGGAGCTGTTCAGCAAATTTCATATTCTTCCTCAAACGCATAAAGAAAAAAAGTGTGGAAAACTGAAGTGGGACAGACAGACGGACGGACTGACGGACGCAGAGGAAAGCTATAGTCCCCTCCGGTGAAAACCGGTAGGGGAATTAAAAATGGGGATTTCATCGGATATATCATTTTCAAAGCAGTGTTTAAGTTTCAAAAACCTCCGTCGAGCTAGAAATTCCATATTCAGATAGACACTTCCTGTTCAAACAAAAAAATGGGATTGGGTACAATACACCTCTTTTGAACTCTATTCTGTACAACATGTATTTACTCCATTTAAATTGTTAATTGTATTTGAATGGTAGAGATTCGATTGATAAAATATGTAGCCCGCTACCAAACAGAAAAAAACGCGGGTGATATCAATTGAAAACATCGTTCGTGACTTTAAGATAGAGATTTTGTTATCTATCGTTTTAATAAATCTTTCAACTTTCAACTTTCTTTATTGCTTAAGACATACATCCTAATGCATATGATTTTTTTAACCGAATATGTGCAGCACATTGCATGGATTTACTAACAAACTGGTAATAGCAATGAATATGAAGTACAGTAATAATAGCATTGGAAAATGTACAATTCAACACATTGATTTAATTACAACAATTGCTTTAAAAATAGTATGTCAATCAACATTTTTACACATGATAGCTGTATAATTTTTTTTACATTGATGGTTTATTCCAATAGTTTTTTTTATGTGTTTGACTCATAATTCCTGGTGTCGTGGACATATTAAGTAAAGTGATATTCATCCTCAATTTCGGATCTACAAAATTCAAATATTCTGTTATTTCGCAAAATATTTCTATGACGTCCACTTTCTATGGATAAATTATGTGATGACATTCTGATTTTACTGAGTTGATTTTTGTAAATACAAGGAAATCGTCTTACACGATGCACACACCATGATTACAGTAAATGCATTTTAATCAATTCACCCCCTCTCTCTTAGATTTAACACTAGTAAATGTATTATTAAATGGACTGCATAACATTCATGCTTTTACAATATGAACTTCACGCTTAACTAAGACCTGGATCTTAAACAGACAGTTATCAATGTCCTTTAAAGAAATAAATAGGTTGTATACTACATGCAAAGTTAACATGGCTAAAATGAAATACCGTTATAACGAGTGTTTTTCAATGATTCTATAAATATATCCATCTTTTGTAGTGTTGCGAGTCTTGAACCCACTACTTCAATAATTGAATTTCATTAGAGGATCACGTGTGTAAATTGCAAAGATTTAATAAAAAAAAAATTATGATAAATTTTTCTTTTAGATGTTGTGTAAAATTGGCTAGGTGCCTCAGATGACTCTAATTCAAACACTCCGGACATGGCACACCCTAAAACACCATGGCCATGAAAATCATGCGTTTGTCTTACCAGTAAGATGTACGGTCTTTTGCTGTACAGTGGGGCCTTAGATATCCGGACGCCAGATAACCGGACGCTTCAGTTTACGGACGATTTTATTTGGGAACAGATTTTTTTATACGTTATTTTGTCTCATTTATCCGGAATTCCGCGTTCCAGATCCGGACGGTCTGTTTTTACCACAAAACACTGATTTACTACTAATCTTGCTTCATTTAACCGGACGGTAAAATTTGATGATACCCTACTCAGTATAAAAGATTACCCCTGTCAATTAAGTTTCACTCCTTTTTTACGTGCTAGACCCTCATGAGTAGCTTGTATAAACACACTGACTTCCCAAATCACTTTCAAAAATCGGAAAATTGCTTACAACAGTGTATCACACACATATCATACTTGGGCACAAATAATTTAGATTCGGTTATCATTATTGTCTGGTTAATATTTCATGACAAAATAACAAAATAAAGCAGAGTTCTTTATATCTAAAAACGTTCATAACAACAGACAACTCTAGTATGTACGTGTTGCTATATGGTATGAAAGGCAAAAAAACCTCGTATCAACACTGGGAGCCATTGTATACAAATACATTATCATTCATGACAACAATAGACATATTTCAGATATCCGGACGCTTCACCTATCCGGACGATTGGACTTGGGAACGAAAGCGTCCGGATAACTGAGGCTCCACTGTATATTGCTTCCCGTTCGGTTGAGTTTCGCCCAAGTCCTTCAGACTGTTCTAGGTTGCAATGGTAAAAACCTGCCCATTATACAAGAGCTAAATTTTAAAATAACTTTTCATACCACACAGATTGCCAGATATTTAAAAGAATGTCGAAAAAGACTTGATCAGTAAATTAAAACTGGATTCATCCTGCTAAAAGAACAATCAAGACACCAATTTCTTACGGATTTACGATTGTCTTTTTGCCCATTTGAAGTGCTTTTCATTTGAGACTGTAACTAATAAAAGGCACAGCACAAAATTAGCCAATAACATAAAATATGTGCTGCAAAATACCAATTTCTTGAGTTGAGGTTTTGTATAGGGTAATGATTTTAACCAGAATTGACTTATTTTATCTGTGCCATTTAATATGTTTTTTATCGTCAACTTGTACTCATAGTCTGCTTTGATTTGGACGTCGTTCTTGAAGTGATAGGATCCTGAATGTTTTCCAGCTAAGCAAATTCCTTTCGCTTTTTAACAGTGAACTATTGTAATTTAAATATGAATTGTGCTCATTTTAATCAGCTTAACTGTATATGTTCTTGGTTTTCTGAAATAAAAGTCCTATGTATGCAGTCGACATGTGTTCTCAAGACCTTGACAGAAAATGAACGTCAAATTATGGACTCCAGGATCGATGTTGTTAAGAACATTTGTAAATTGAATGACATTCTTGTAATAAACGTACTACATGGAACTGCATACGAGGGTTGTTCGGAAATTATTGAGACATTTTCTCTAATTCTTTTAGTAAAAAAGATAAACTCTTGAAATTTTACCAAAACGTAAATCAGGATAGAGTTTATCAATGTGAAAAGTTTCTTGTTCATTGCATGAATAGATCATTCCTAGTAAGCTGACCAACGTGCCTTCGTCCTGTAACCCGGCGCAACCGCAAACTTTTTGCAACGTCATTTTAACGCTTCTTATTGCTCCCGTGTTTTAAACACCTTACAAACGAACTGAAATAAGAATTATTCTTTATTTCTCATCTTTTGTTTTAATTTCAAGATGTCATCATTTACATTTTCTCTCATTCTTGTTTTTTTAGAGAAAAAATCGAGTTATTTTTACCCGAAAGTCTAATTACTGTGAATGTCTCCTGCAGTCATTTTTTTTTAAATATTTTAGAACTGTTGACAACAGTTAGTGTGTCAAAACTTGTTAATTAATCCCTTTGGCCTAATTCTAGTTAAACAATTAGTGAAAAAAAATATGATGAACTTAAGTTATATACCTTGTCTTGTCATCGTATAGTTTTTTAGGCAATTTCGTGGCTTTCAAAGGTCTTCTTCTGAGATTTCCACCAGTTTGACGGTTTTCAATGCGCCGCCTTGACGTCAAAATTCAATGTAAAGTCGTTGTCAGGGGCCCGTTTCTCAAAAAGGCTTACGTCCAAGCGTAAGCTTGGTCCGAACTAAATCAGGGACTAAACCTCATAACCAGACCAAGTTGCGTTTCACAAAAAGGCGGAAACTTAGTCGGGTCTAAATTTGGGTTTAAATCTATGCCTGTTAATGGGTAGGTGTAAGTCCTTAGTCTGTGCACAAAAATGGCGAGTGTTTTGTTTCTATGGCAAAATATACATAGAATTTTATTTTTTGCTTTGTTTTATGTGTTATTAAAGAAAACATTCACATTTATTTAAATATTTGTACATGTACATATAACTTTAAAAAATACCTATTGTTCGATAACTGTTTCTATTTCTAAATAAATTAAGATTAAATCAATTTGATAAAAAATGGGCTCACCTTAATAAACGTATGTAATATACATTACTACTCGTAATGAAATTTACCTAAAGTGTGAAGAATCAAAGATGGGTATACCCCGATAAATGATATACACACAATATTTAAAAAGATGCTTTATTTCTACATTAAACATGTATTCCTCAACAAGATAGATGTATATAAGTACGAATAGATTATTGATTTTTTTAATCAATACTCAGTAAGCATGAACTAGAATTTAATGTTTCTAATCAAATTTGAACATGTGAAACGAAACTGATTTCAAAATTATGAATAGGAGCAACTCAAAACGTTAACATTTGTAATTTGTCCTTGTGTGTGTTTGTTTGTTCTTTCCCTATACATGTATTACTGAAAACTTTACAACACGTATGCATTCTCATTTTTATTTTTTTACTCCTAGTATCTTTACAAGACCGTATGAAAGCTACATGTATTATGGCATGTTTATGAACTCGCATTTAGATATAATCAATTTTTGTTTGTTAAAATATTACTTAAAAATATGTTTTAGAAGCGTGCAGAGTGTGCATCAATTTTAGATCTGTTGACAAGCGTTTGTCAAGGTTATGGAATATTATAAAATTTCACATGCACACCTTGAATTTTTGGAAATGAAATTCATTAATCTTATTAATTCTAGAATGAAGTGATCAATTGCGTTCATATTTAACATCGATCGTAATTCTTTTAAAATAGGTATGGGGCACATGTACTATCAATGATTTTCGTGCATATTCATATGCATTGTTTATTTGTACTCATTTAATTAAATTGATCTTTAATTACTTGAATTCATGATAGTTTTGTTTCATCATATTTAAGATGTACGTATATCAAGGGATTTTTTTATTTCGAAGTTGTCGACTTGCAATACAAAAGCGTTGTTTTAGCAGTTTTACAACAGTGTGCATTATTTACAAATTTAACTAGCTTGCATTTGTCATACTTATTATATAAACAATTGTATACACCCCCACCCCAATAACCCAAAGCAGATAGGGAATAAAGTAAAACTCACATGCACTTGTTAAAACCGCAAAGATGCAAAATGTCTTATCCGAAAGGGGATAGGGGAATTTTTTAGATGCCTTTTCCATTAAACTTGTAAAAACCTTTTATTTATAAAACTTTCTTTAAATAGGAAGGGTGTTCTTAGATAACTGCTTTTAAATTTTTATTTTAATCAAGATACTGAATACGGGGTTTTTTTGGTCCCGTGTAATTTCCGTCCTTCTACACTTGCAAACAGTTTCACTCTGACGTGACTTCGCCCAGTCACAGCTGTTAAGTTACTTAATATTAGATATTGAAAATCAACATAAATTCGTCCGCTGACAACGAGGGTGAAATGATTGAAAATTAAACAGGGCGAATTATTCCCTGTTTATGGTGTATATTACTTTCAACCCCCCCCCCCCCCCCCCCCCCCCCCCCACCGAAAAAAACCAAAACAAAACAATCGATCGATTAAACCAAAAAACAGGAAAGGGAGTTGGGGAGACCCCGGCCTCAAATGTTGATAATTCCTGTATTGTTAATTGTTGACTATTAATATCTTTCAAAACTATTATCATTTGAATCGCAGAAAATCAAGAATCGTTTCCATGTCATTGTCTACATTCTTTCAATATTGGAACAGATGATGGACAAGGTTCATGTAATATTATTTATACAGTAGATATTTTCGATTTCAGTTGGTTGCTGTTATACTCATGGCCATATTATTTTCTATAAATAATATAGTGAATTGATAAAAAAGAATCAAGCCTTATCCCAGCATCTGAAAATGTCTAAAGATCTACAGTGTCTATGAAGCATACTTCTCATTCTGCAGACGTATTGGGCCATATCCACTGTACCTTGTCCCTGTATTTTATAAATATTTGAAGTTTACACGAACATTGAAGTTAATTTCTATGTATTGTTTTGTTGAATTAATATGTAAGATTGTGCCTCAATATCATCTACAATGCATTTAATTGTCACATATTTGGTTTCTGAAACATCTTATATATGCCGCTTTCATATCAACTGTTTTTCTCTAAAATGTCATTATGTTAAGAAGTGTAAATTAAATCATTTGTTCTACTTTTATTAACATAAAATGTCATGAACAGCTTGAACTATGCACATTCAGTGGTAAAGTATAACATGCGTACTGTCGGGTACTACATGTACTATGAATTGGAAAATTGATCCACCACATATAATCATAGCCTCAAAGCAAAACAAAATACGATATGCGCATGCTTAGTACTCAGTGGAAGTTTTTCGACATTTAAATCCTAAATTACGCCTCTTTCAGAAACGCAACTTAGACCCGACTAAATATTGGCGTAACTTTGTTAGTCGGACTAACTTAGGCCCAAATTTACGCCTTTTTGAGAAACGGGCCCCAGGGGCCCGTTTCTCAAAAAGAGTCGGACTAACTTAGGCCCAAATTTACGCCTTTTTGAGAAACGGGCCCCAGGGGCCCGTTTCTCAAAAAGAGTCGGACTAACTTAGGCCCAAATTTACGCCTTTTTGAGAAACGGCCGTTTCTCAAAAAGGCGTAAATTTGGGCCTAAGTTAGTCCGACTAACAAAGTAACGCCAATATTTAGTCGGGTCTAAGTTGCGTTTCTGAAAGATGCGTAAGTTAGGGTTTAAATGTTTAAGAACTTAGACATCTCCGCTGAGTACTAAGCATGCGCATATCGTATTTTGTTTTGCTTTGAGGCTATGATTATATGTGGTGGGTCAATTTTCCAATTCATAGTACATGTAGTACCCGAAAGTACGCATGTTATACAACTGAATGTGCATAGTTCAAGCTGTTCATGACATTTAATATTAATAAAAGTAGAACAAATGCCTATACACTTCTTAACATAATGAAATGTTCGAGAAAAAACAGTTGATATGAAAGCGTCATATATAAGAGGTTTCAGAAACCAAATATGTGACAATTAAATGCATTGTAGATGATATTGAGGCACAATCTTGCATATTAATTGAACGAAACAATACATAGAAATTAACTTTAATGTTAGTGTAAACTTCAAATATTTATAGAATACAGGGACAATGTACAGTGGATATGCCCCAATACGTCTGCAGAATAAGAAGTATGCTTCATAGACACTGTAGATCTTTAGACATTTTAAGATGCTGGGATAAGGCTTGATTCTTTTTTATCAATTCACTATATTATTTATAGAAAATAATATGACAATGAGTAACCAACAGCAACCAACTGAAATCGGAAAATATCTTTTGTATAAATAATATTACATGAACCTTGTCCATCCTCTGTTCCAATATTGAAAGAATGTAGTCAATGACATGGAAACGATTCTTGATTTTCTGCGATTCAAATGATAATAGTTTCGAAAGATATTAATAGTCAACAATTAACAAGACAGGAATTATCAAAATTTGAGGCCGGGGTCTCCCCATCTCCCTTTCCTGTATTTTGGTTTAATCGATCGATTGTTTTGTTTTGGTTTTTTTCGGGGGGGGGGGATTGAAAGTAATATACACCATAAACAGGGAATAATTTGCCCTGTTTAATTTTCAATCATTTCACCCTCGTTGTCAGCGGACGAATTTATGTTGATTTTCAATATCTAATATTAAGTAACTTAAGTAACAGCTGTGACTTGGCGAAGTCAAGACAGAGTGAAACTGTTTGCAAGTGTAGAAGGACGGAAATTACACGGGACCAAAAAAACCCTGTATACAGTATCTTGATTAAAATAAAGATATAAAAGCAGTTATCTAAGAACACCCTTCCTATTTAAGGAAAGTTTTATAAATAAAAGGTTTTTACAAGTTTAATGGAAAAGGCATCGAAAAATCCCCTACCCCCTTCCGGATAAGACATTTTGCATCTTTGCGGTTTTAACAAGTGCATGTGAGTTTTACTTTTTTCCCTATTTGCTTTGGGTTATTGGGGTGGGGGTGTATACAATTGGTTATATAATAAGTATGACAAATGCAAGCTAGTTAAATTTGTAAATAATGCACACTGTTGTAAAACTGCTATAACAAAACTTTTGTATTGCAAGTCTTCGAAATTAAAAAAAAAATCCCTTGATATACGTACATTTTAAATATTATGAAACAAAACTATCATGAATTCAAGTAATTAAAGATCCATTCAATTATATGAGTACAAATAAACAATGCATATGAATATGCACGAAGATCATTGATAGTACATGTGCCCCATACCTATTTTAATAGAATTACAATCGATGTTAAATATGAACGCAATTGATCACTTCATCCTAGAATTAATAAGATTAATGAATTTCATTTCCAAAAATTCAAGGTGTGCATGTAAAATTTTATAATATTCGATAACCTTGACAAACGCTTGTCAACAGATCTAAAATTGATGCACACTCTGCACGCTTCTAAAACATATTTATAAGTAATATTTTAACAAACAAAAATTGATTATATCTAAATATATGCGAGTTCATAAACATTCCAAAATACATGTAGCTTTCATACGGTTTTGTAAAGATACTAGGAGTAAAAAAATGAAAATGAGAATGCATACGTGTTGTAAAGTTTTCAGTAATACATGTTTAGGTAAAGAACAAACAACCACACACAAGGACAAATTACAAATGTACACGTTCTGAGTTGCTCCTATTCATAATTTTGAAATCAGTCTCGTTTCACTGGTTCACATTTGTTTAGAAACATTAAATTCTAGTACATGCTTACTGAATATTGATTACAAAAATCAATAATATATTCGTACTTATATACATCTATCTTGTTGGGGAATACATGTTTAATTTAGGTACATGTAACTTCAATTTTACTCCTCATTTCCTTATTTTCATATCAATTTTTTACTTCCTTCCAAAAAAGTGGGGGGGGGGGGGGGCAACTCCATCATAATTCATTTTTTTATATGTAAATTTTAAAAAAAATTTTGCTGCGAGAAAAAGTGGGGAAAAAGCCAGGCCCCCCCCTGCCCCCCCCCCCCCCCCCCCCCCCGGTGCTACGTGTCTGCACTTTAGGTAAATTTCATTACGATTAGTAATGTATATTACATACGTTTAATGAGGTGAGCCCATTATTTATCAAATTGATTTAATCTTAATTTGTTTAGAAATAGAAACAAAAGGTATTTTCTAAAGTTATATGTACATGTACAAATATTTTAATAAATGTGAATGTTTTCTTTAATAACACATAAAACAAACCAAAAAATAAAATTCTACGTACATTTTGCCTTAGAAACAAAACACTCGCCATTTTTGTGCACAGACTAAGGACTTACGCCTACCCATTAGCAGGCGTAGACTTAACCCCGAATTTAGTCCCGACTAAGTTTCCGCCTTTTTGTGAAACGCAACTTAGTCTGGTTTTGAGGTTTAGTCCTTGATTTAGTCCGGACTAAGCTTACGCCTGGACGTAGGCCTTTTTGAGAAACGGGCCCCAGATGTCTATTGTTTGGTAAATATATTTGTACTATATCCGTATTTCAACTCAAACATCAGTGAAACTTAATCAACAGTTAGTCGCAAAGAATAGCAAAATGAACATATTTAATTTGATTTCTTTTATCATTAACTGTAATTCTACGGACACTTATAAAGTAGATGTTTAAGTTGTTTAATCCCCGAGTTCATGGCTGCGCCGGGTACCCCGACCACCGACTTGTTTATCTACTGTCGTAAACAAAATATTAAATATTCTTTTAATATTACTTTGTTTTATTATTTGTTGGTGTTTCTTCAGTGTCTATGCCAATTTTCACCAAAATTCGTCTCTTAGAAAAGAAAATAATCGATTTGTCTCAATAATTTCCGAACAACCCTCGTACACTCAGGTGGTCTAGTAAAACCAATTCCTTTTTATGGTTATAACTTTACATATTGGATCATGGATACTATTCAGAAATTGCTAATTCACGCTATTTATTTCCAATTACACTCGTATGAAATGTAATATTATCATTTTTGCCAGACTAGCAATATGTATATTTGCCAGCGGTCTTGTCATTTTTGACAGTGACATTATTTTCATTAAATGTTGCACATGATAAATTTATTAAAAAATTGAACCGTTATAAAATACTTATTGCCTTTTAGAAAAATAAATACATATAGCTAATAATTTTGCAATCTCTATTTTGATTTATTTATTTTTGAACTTCATAATTCAAAGGTCAAAGGAAATTTATGACATTAGTTTAAAATATTTTTTTCCGAACTTTATACACTCATTGTTACTCAAAGGTCAATGGAAGTTTTTAACATTATTTTTTAATAGCAAATCAAAGAACTACATAAATCAAAGGTCAAAGGAAACAAATACCTACATGTAGGTAATTTTGCCTTTTCATAGCCAATTTTGAGTCTACCGATGTAAAAACAAGCAATTATGAAAAGTATTTCATTTCTGAAACGCATCACAATACCTAAAGAGTGACCACAATTGAAAGTAGATACAATTTTTCATTTTGATCCTCTACGTACAAGAATGTATATACGCGGGATATCGGCAAAATTGTATCTATCCAAAAACCTATTAAAAATAACCAATCAAATTGCACCAATACCTTTTCATGGAAAAACTGTTCTATTCAAATGGAATTCCAAATATCACATAACAGCTTCCTTGTCAAAATACGTCTCATTTACATACGTAAAACAAAATATATTACCCAAAGTTGCTGATTTTCAAGGACTAAAAATTAAATGCTAGGATATGACGGTGTACAACCTTCGTTTATTAATCTGGCTGCAGGTTGCTTACTGCTGTGTATATGCGATTCAGCTCCCCATTCCATTTGAATTTGAAGGAAATCCTTACGGTAAGATTTCTTGGGACTGAATGTTTTGCTGTAAATTAGTAAGATAAATATTTTAAATGAATTATTTAAAATATCCTTCCAAGTTAATGCAGTTTACATTTACTTACTGAACATTAATTTTCGAACAATTACAAAGAACATTTATTTGTCAAATACTAGGATGATGTCAAAATGATCAAATATGATATTCAATTTAGTTTAATCATTAAATGCAATTTTAAAGTTTTATGCTTTATAACACGTTGAACGATTGAAGGTTCAGATTGGCAATATCAATAACTAAAAAAGGTGAACACTGCTTTTTTTCTTCTTTTATCAAATTGCAAAATGTTTTTATTCTTCAATTTTTATTACAGTTTTTTCCTTGATTTAATCCATAAAAATATATACAGTGTACATTCAATATTGCAGTTTATGACTTCGAGCAGTATATGCACTTGAAGAAGTCAATTTTTCCATGAGTAAACGGACTTGTATGTTTTCTTGAAATGCTTAGATATTGTGTTAAAATATGATATTTCTAATGTATAGTAGTCTACATTTCCTCTATTTTATTGGTTCTTTTTAATCATTCAATGAAAAAATATGGAGCACTACCCAACTCTATAATGTTATAAGCACTGAGTTTTAAAAATGAAACAATTGAAGATTTTTTTATCGCAAACACCAGTTCCTGTGAATACAAATATATCTTTTAACTACTTTTAAATTTCATGCATGTCAATAAAATCTGTACCGTGAATATAAAGCGTATTGTAATTGAGCATTGCAATGAATGTAATGTACATTTCATTGCCGCCATGATAACTTTTCATACATTGTAATTTTTTCTAATACCAACCTTATGAGAACAAAAAGTGTTGAAATAATGTTTTGCATTTTTATTATCGAGGTTCATTTCCTAAATTATTGAAATTTTTGTGACAAATTCTTTGAAGATATCATTTTAAAAAAATTTTAACTTACATATTGTAAGTTTTAAAAACTCCATTTAACTAGATTCCATTTTCAGACAGAACACTTCCTGTTCAAACAATAATGGAGTGGTTAACCTTACACCTCTTTTGAAATTCATTCTTTACACTTCGCTCTTGAAGACATGTTGAAACTACATTTTTATTGTTAGTTAAATATATAATCTGCAGAGATACAACTGATAAAAATGTTACACAATAATCCCCTCTCCAGAAATAAAAAGTTAAAATACATGTGTATGGCTGCGTGTAGTTTTCAGAAAAATTACCACGTATAGTTGCAATTTTTCCAACGCCTTCAGCCCTCGATATCGTAGTCTCCTCATATTTCCTCGCTTCATAGTCAACTCCCAAAATCCTTGCTTTCGGACGGTCTAGAATTACTCGAACACAGTTGAATATTTCCAAATTATGTTCTTAATGAAGTGTTGCTAAAAATCAAATATCAGCCAAATTGCATTTTATTATGTACTTAAAACAACCTAACCTACCATTAAATAATTTACACCAACATATATATACATATATACACATAGATATGATTAAAGTAAATATTTTAAAATAAAATGACAGTAAACAAACGAGATCGCAATGCACTATAATTATGTTTTGGATACAAAACTTATTTTTTAACATCTTTTTCTCAATAGAATGTTTGCCAAAGGAAAGAAAAGATTTTTTTTTTAAAATAATCTTTTTAATATTTATGATACTCATACAGAATTAAACCATCATTGTAATACATTGCTCATTTGATATGCCAAACTTTACAAAGAAATTATAATATACAAACTAAAATACCAGCTAATGACATATGAACCAGCTTTTTCCTTTATCCGTTCCTTTCCTTCTGATGTTCACAGGCAGTTTGATCTACAAAAGAAAAAAACCCCAAATTATTTGATATCATGTTAAACTAAATATCAGAAAGTTAAGTTTAAGAAAAAGTCAATTTAACTTAACTAGTAAATACGTTGGTTCCTGGTGGTTTATAGGGCCAATTTTAATACCATTCATGTATCTAGTACGAACGTATCTTTTTTTAAATTTATAGATGAGGTCAAAATTATGGTTTGGGATGACGGAAGTAGATTTCGAAGGTCTGCTGATGATGCCATTATTCCTGCTCAGAATTTGGAAGCCTCGTTTTCAGTTAAACAACATCCCGTGAATTTGCGCCTGAGCAGAAACGATGATCTCACACCAGAAGTGCCCGTGTACACAGCAAACGAAGATGGCATCATTAAAGAGGATATAAAGGATGATCACGTACTGTTTATTCTGCTTAACCTTGCTTTCTAATACAAGCATGGATTACATAATGACGTTGGGGCCGCCTACTGAATGAATTTCAATAGATTATATGACAATCACTAATCAGAAAATCTCCTTTTTTATGATGACTATAGAATCATTAGCAGTCGCCGTGCCAAACTTTTGTAAATTTCGGTGATACCCTCACATGGGTACTAGTATTGAAAATCCCTAATAAAATATAAAACACATTCTTTTTTTTATTATGCCCACTACAAATTTGCGATTTTACCTTTTAACATCGACATGAAACTTCGAAATGATATGAATACAAAATCATTGCCCAATGGATTTATATGATTCCATGGTGTGTAATGTTGGCACTGTTTTGATATAGTCTTTGCAGAGGGAGATTATGTTATATCCCAGGTATCGGCGTCGGCGTTTGAAGCTAGTTAATTTTTTTTGAGCAAATACTATATATAAGTTATTGACTGTCATACATTCACCAAACTTGCATGGGTTGTGCATCTGGACCTACTAATGGACGTTAAAGACTTGCATGCTGAATGTGGGGCATGGATTTCTGATACTGGAGGAGGTTAAGGTTTTTGGAGCAAGTTAAAGGTTTTGAAGCAGATGCAATTTGATAGCCACATCTAAGTTACTACAGTAACAGGTCTTATTTTCACCAAACTTTCATGAATGGTGCGACTTATGATACTAATGAACTTGACATGCTGATAAATTGAATGCTGAATTTGAGCAAAACGTTTCGAATGCTGGAGGAATTTAAGTTATTGGAGTTATTTTAGTTTTTGGAACAGGTAGCCTTTGACGGCTATATCTTAATTATCTTATTGCCACAATGTAGTTTTATCGTTACCAAATTTTGCTAAATGAAGCATCTTGTGACTGATGCACTCCACATAGTTGATACTGAAACTGAACCATGGGTTTCGGATGCTAGAGGAGGTTAATGCAACTTTTATTGTCATGTACCTTTTATTTGGGTGAAACACAAGGCTAGCTTTAAATACAGAGGCTGATCTCCATTATCAAGGATGCTAGGAAAATTTGTCCTACATTACTCAAACTTGCATGATGGATGGGAGTGTAGGAATATAATACA
The DNA here is from genome assembly GCF_963853765.1 of Magallana gigas. NCBI lineage: Eukaryota > Metazoa > Mollusca > Bivalvia > Ostreida > Ostreidae > Magallana > Magallana gigas. Next base: position 20,727,342 of record NC_088854.1, on the reverse strand, counting down.
TGAATATCATCATCCAATTTGTATGATATTCAGTCATATGATAACTATTTTATGATATACTGTATCGTATAATATGATTCAACCTACGACAACCTTCATATAATATGATAAAGGTAATAAAGGTGTTGCCTTATTCGGCTCTGTAATGTTTGATTTTATACTAGTATACATATGTTTGTGCCGTGCATCTAATAACCTTCGGGTATGGATTTGACCTTAAACATTCAACATTATATATATCATACATGTATTTATTACGTTTCAATCAGAAGAGAAAAAAATGTATTTAAGGTGGATCTCTACACCAAATAAGTGTAGGAGATTTTTGTTGCATGCATTTGTTACCAATACTAGGCACAGTATTCAACAATAATATACCTCAAAATACAATACACTATTTTCTAGAGAATTTTTAAAATATCAGTCTGGTTCCAGATAACCCCTTATTAATCAAATTTTTAAACATTCCTGTTTTAAAATTCTTATGAAAGTGAAATGTTATTAAGTTTAGAAATGAAAAACAAAAAAATCATGAATGAAGTTTGTATGATTTTTATTGGAATCCACATAAATATGAAACTAAAATATAAAAAAATTCTTTTAAGGCAAACTGCTGGACAAAATCCCACAAAACCTGAAAATATAAACAATATTCGTTGGTGAATGGGATGAAGAAAAGAAATTGAATGAAATTGAAAAATTAAAGGAAATACTTAATTATTGCAAAAATCTTGGTATGAAAAATCCTGTTTAAGAGTTGTCTTTCTTTATTTTACATGGTCTCAAATATCTTGGGATCAATTTTTTAATTAATAAAAATCACGAAGAAAAATTAAAAAAGGAACAAGTTTATGCTAAATATGTAGATATAAGATAAGTAGTGCTTATGATAATGTTTGAAGCTGAAAAATCATATTATTGATGAATGCATTTAAATATATATTTAACTCTTCAGAACAAAATATTAGTAGTTAATTATTTTATAAATTGCCTTTTACTTTTTTATATACAATAGCAATTATAAACAACAACCATACGCATATCAATACATACATTAGATGTCCATAGTGATACACATGCATGTGTGGAAATGAAAAACATGCTCCTTTTCAGAAGTATGTCTTTCCCTCATTTGGCTTGCAAATCCGGGCTTCCACTGCTATTGCTACCTAGTTGTATCTATTTTAATCAAAATACATTAGTTTAATGTCAAAGTTTCAGTGAAAGTCCTTTACTGCAAATGTTTTTTTTAATTTGGGAAGTTAGGATCAATTCAAGAGATCGTACTACAGTATTTTCGTTTTATATTCATCATACATATATAGTTTAAATGAAAATTTGACATCTGCTTACCTATATCGATAATCCGCCACATATGTATGATCGTCTGTTGCAGATGACATGACAAAAATGTGTTGCCAATAGCAGCAGAGCAGGGAAACGGTATATTATTTTGATTCCACGTTTTCCGTACAAAACAGCTGATAATCAATGTTAGTTAAAAGCTTTAAACAGGAAGAAAATTGACGTATTTTCTAAGCGTTTTGGTGATTTCATTCCTATCTCACCTCCTTAGTTAGAAGAGTTCAATTAAACGGTGTATAGCTATTTTGTACCACGACATAATGTTATCAATCCGGAACACAATGGCGTTTCGAACGGAAGTCAGACATGTTTTGACGATGTAGCCTTCCACCTTAAATGCTTTTCTTACAATCAGATTTATATATATATATATATATATATATATATATATATATATATATATATATATATATATATATATATATATACATCGGATGCTAAATTATTTTTCGTTTTAAAAAGGAATTCTGCACCATTTTTATTTTAGAGGTCGTGCCAACTAAAAAGTTACACGCTCCGGTATTCGCAGGCTTACAGGAAAAATAGGTGGATAAGATGGCCCAGAACACTAACATTTCATATAATGGGTCTATATGAGATTCCTTTTTAAATAAACTTTGATTTTTTTTTATTATTTCATTATAATTTTTGTATACATTTATTCGAATTGTTCCCTTGTATAAAAATCATTTTATAGATATCCTTAGATTTAAACAGAAGCATCAAAATTTAAAACTTAGAATTATTTATCTTTATTGAAAAAATCTGTCCCTCTCACCTTGGTACGTTTTATTCGATACAGTATTCATTTTATGTCTAAGCTGACAACAAATTTTGAGCTTTGTGTTGTAATTTTTTTTATTTTCAAGCAAAAATGCCCTATTTTTTCTCCCTGAAAATTTAGAATATATAAAGATACCAGAGGTAAAAATTGAAATGAAAATTTCAATATCAAAATAATTTTTGAGAGAGATGCCAAAATATCCTATAAAAATGTTAAAATTTGTTCCACAATAAGTTGAAAACAATATCAAGAAAAAAATATATGAACTTATGAATAAAAGTGCTTAACAATTTATGTTATTGATAAAAATCCTTAAAATTTTTAAAATAAATTTTAGAAAGCCTTTTTCTACCAAGACGTATCCAATGGAGCAGCAGTATTTGTACAAACATCCCAGTCATCCTATTGCTTGGTAGGAATTATTTTCCAATAAGACGGTCTGTTCTGGTTAATTTCGTGCGCTTGTTACGTACTTCGAATGTATTTGAAATTTGCATGACCAATGTGAAATCTTATAGTTTGGCACCTTTATTATGGAAAACGATGAATATTTTTTGGAACCAAATCAAAGAGAGTGCACAGATTTACTGGTAAATTCCACCTTCAGAGTATGGCGATCCAATTTCTCCGAAATCCAGAACATTGATAATATAGGTACTCAGTAGGTTTCCTTCATGAAATTAAATCCTGAATGTGATATAAAATGAAAATATTGAATTTAACTTTTGACATATTTTACCTTAAGATAGAGACATAGTTGATGACTACGAACCAATCACTAGAAAAGAGAATGGGCGTTTTAAGCGAAACGTAGCAGACCTTAAAATAGAGACTCTGTTTATTACAGACTACTCCATCTACAGTTAGTAAGTATGCAGGTCATAAACATAACCACAGACTTATAATGGGTCAACATACGAGTTGAAGAGATTTGTATTGCATTGAAGTATTTTTTTTAAAATTAGAACAACATTGATTCAATTTCTCCATAGAATGCATTGGTTTAAAATTTAAAGATTATGATCTCTGGAACAACAACGGCTCCAAAATGAGTATATATATATATATATATATATATATATATATATATATATATATATATATATATATATATATATATACTTTGGGTTTACTTGGAAATCGCTATTGAGGTCAAATTTATGCATTGAAGTGTAAAGCAGACCTGTCACCTATCTTACCATCCCACTGCCTGTAATTCCTGCCTCTTGTATATTCCTAATACACAATAAGTATCTGCTTTCAGGGGTATACATGTACTTCTAACCGGGTTTACTCTATGTGTCCACTCGGGGTTTACTTTGGGTTTATATAGTACCGAACAGACCCAACCTAACAGAAAGTAAACCCAAACTTAACCCTGGGTTTACTTTCTGGGTTTACTCGGGGTTTACTTTGGGTTTACTAGAGTGGGCCCAGAGTAAACCCAAAGTAAACCCCGAGTGGACACATAGAGTAAACCGGGTTAGAAGTATACCCCTGAAAGCAGACGCTAACTGTGTATTAGGAATATACAAGAGGCAGGAATTACAGGCAGTGGGATGGTAGGATAGGTGACAGGTCTGCTTTACACTTCAATGCATAAATTTGACCTCAATAGCAATTTCCAAGTAAACCCAAAATAAACCCCGAGTGGACCCAAATTTTCAAAAAGTAAACCCAGAGTGGGTTTTTACAACTCTGTATTTCTTACTGATATAAAGAAAAGGATACTTTATTTGAACAATAAATCAGTTGTTATTTTTGTTAATAGTTTTAAATGTATTTGGTAGTTGGTATCACAAAGTAACCGTGAAAAAAGAGTCAGACAGGCCTCGGACCACTCGCAGCGTCATCAGACAGTATTATGCCTTTGTGATCAATGGGGTAAATTGTGAAAGTTTCTTTAGTCGGTATTTTGATGCCCACAAGTAAATGCATAAAGCATGTTGTGTTAAATAGATTTTTGTTCTTTTAAGATGGATGTCCGTTTTAAAAACATCCCCCCGAAGTCAAGTGGGTTTACTATCTCAGTGGTATTTTCTGGTATTTTTATTGCAGATGTAAGTAATTATTTTTTCTTTGAATGCATAGATATACCTTTCTTGATGAAGCATCTGTATTTGTTTATTTTGTGCATTGTAAATTATACTTGTAATGATGTCCTAATCAATAAAAAATAGAACCAGATACTGTTACATTTATGAAAAACATCGATTTTAGTTACCATATACAATTTTGAGCGTTGGAATTTCTTATTTCTCCTAGGACTAATTTTTTTTAAATCTATAAATTGAATAAAAAGACATATCTTAAATTGATAACTCGCACCTTAGATGTTCATCCGTTTTTATTTGTACTGAAGTTTAAATAATTCTACACATGTCACAGACTGAGGCAAAGTCTCCTTTTACCGAACACCACAAGGTGACCTCTGTAACCCCAAACCAAGTGGATGCTTCCACTGTCCTAAACCACACGGCTACATGGCTACAGCAGCAGACAGGACTTCCTGGATTCGATCACGCGATGATGTTTTCACGGTACTGTAAAATATAAAAGTCATATCGAGAATCCATAACGTCAAATTGAATGTCTTTGTAATTCATTTCTTTTTCAATCATGAAAACCTATGAATTGATTGTAAAAGATAAAAAAGATGTTTGTAAAATACAGTCTCCCTTCTAAAGTTAATGATAGAAAGAGAAAGTGTTAAGATAAAACTTTGAATGGATACCGCAAACACAAATTGTTTTGATGATCAAAATATCAGTGGTGTGCACAATTAACATAATTTAACAAACATTCATACTTTATAGTATGAAGAGGATCATGAGAGGCATATGTTCTCTTCTGTCAATGTTAAATGAGTTCATGTTTTTGTAACATGCAGTTATGACTTTGCCAAAGGATCCTCCTCCGGGATTGTTGGAAAAGCGTTTGTAGGAACCATGTGTACTCCTAAAAGTGTTTCCATTGTAGAAGACCGTTTCAGTTTCATTATTCTGGAAATAGCCGTGCATGAGCTTGGACATAGGTAAATGTTAATAATAAATAGATCTTAAAATTATTTTTATTAATGCTAAAATATGATTACCTGAAAGTTAAGATGATATAAACTTTTTTCATATTTTTAAAGATGATGTGTAAAAATTTCTTAAAAACACTTCAATTGAGTATTATTATTTCTGTTTTTAAATTAGCTTGAATGCATCTCATGATGGCAACGGCAACCAATGTAGCCATGGTCAATACATAATGTCAAGGTTTCATCGCGAGGTAGAAAAACAACCCAAACCTTGGAATTTCTCAACATGTTCCATTCAGTATTTTGGAGATCTAATCGCTAGTTTGGATGAGTAAGTACATTGGAAGCTGTAAGAGTAAACTGAGGTGACCTATTGCAATCTGTTTTCGTCTGTCGTCGGGTGTCTACTCTGTATGCGTCGTGCGTTAACAATACTCTGGCAAACCGGAAGTAAAAAAAGTGTTTGGACCTAAGCACAAATCATCACCGCTAACAAGCCTTAGTACTTGAAAATAATCGATAAATTTGATGCATTGTTTTCAGAAGCATTGTTTTTCAAGAAAACTTATTGACATGTACGTAATAAATACCTTGAAAATAGTCAGTTTTAATTGGTACGAGCAATTTAGATATTGGTTGTAACCTTTTGTATTCCTACGCCAGAGTTCGATATTGCTCGGATAGAATTTACCAGAAATATGTTGACTACTGATACATAATGCATCGTATAGTTCGATGGCATTAATTATATTTTTAGATATTTTAAAAACAACACGTCAATAGCCCGGAATATTAAGGGAAAATATGCACAATTAATCAAATACAGACAAGAAACTACTTGCCATGCGAAATAACGTATCGTTCATTTTAAAATAAATAATAATGATTATCAATAAACTCGTCTCCTGTCAGTACTTCGATACTTGATTCTACTCCAGAATCAAACTTAAATACATACATGTATATGAGACTTCTCGACAAGTTTGTGTATGGGCAATGGTACTCAGGTGACCGTGGAGGCCTATTGGCCTCTTGTTTTTGTTTTAAATACAGCAAATTGAAATATTTAGAACAATTATAAATAAAATATAAGATATTGCATTGTTTTGCTTTTCTCTTATGTTTAAACTATCTGTGATACATTTCAACTTTAACTGTCAAATTTGGTTAATACCTGACCTTCGTTAATGTTGATATTCTACTGCTGCAGTCAAGGCCTAAACTGTATGGCTGATCTACTAGACGACTTTGACCCAACAGCACTGGTTCCTGAAATCAACACATTGCCAGGAACTGTATATGACGTAGATGAACATTGCCGACACATCGTTGGGGAAGGGTCAAGTTTTTGCAGAGTACAATTTTTTAAATATTTTTGAAATTTCAAATTCGCTTTCATTACAAAGAATCAGATTTCCAAAGGTGTTCAGTTCACACCCTTTAGCACTTTCTAAGACCTGGTATAAAAAGCTGGCTCTAGACTCTCAACTTTTGAAAGTCATATAATGCAGGGGTTATGGCTTGGTGTGTGAAATTCATCACACAGCAAATTTGACATTTCAATTTCTTTTTTCTTTATCAGATAGCAAACCGAATTTATTTACAATTAAAAAAGATAACGTGATTTCTTTTTCTTAAAAGTGGCTTATTATGTTATAGTTTTGTACTTGTAAAATACAGAGATACAGTTCAACTAAAATACATCCAAAATGTGGCACATTATGTGCAATCTTGTGATGCTTGTTAATGTGCCAAAAAAAAACCCCAATCCTCCAAAAGCACCCCCCCATTCACCATGCTACATGTAGTTGAGGACACCTTTATACGGTTACACATGGATATTCTTGGCCCCTTTAAAAATATTTGTTAATGATAGGCATGGTCAAATTAATTCTGTAGAGCTAGTTTGATTTACTTTGGAGTTGACGAACTGTTGATATGCTTTGCATGCTATGATTTGTGTTGTAAGGGTAAATTTGGTCTTTTTTAACGGTCAGGAAAGGGCAAGCAGTTTTAGTACTTGCTAAGGATAAGCGCATGTCCCTAATGTTATGGTAAGTGATGTTAGGTTGTTGTGTCTACGCAAAGTTTGATTTTTAACGTGTACCTCGGCATACATCTTCGAAATGGCTCCATGTGTTTCATTTTGAATAAAAGTGGTTATAAGAAGGGAAAGAATATCTTGGAACACATGACTTATCACACCCTTGGCATGATCCTCTTCTCTTATTCCCATGTGCTGTTGGCGAGGCTTGTTACCACTGTTGTTGAGGAGGTTATTGTCATGGTTGCTGGGTAGGTTGTTGCGGAATCTGCTGCCACTGTTGTTGAGGACTACGATGTTATGGTTACTGGGTTTAATGCTGCCATGGTTACTGGATTTTATTGCTGCCATGGTTGCTGTGTTTGTTGCGGTGTTTCTAGTTTCGAGTTCTTTGCAGATAATAAACATTGCTATGATACGGCTTTTAATGTTGCGTTAAAGTTCGTTGACTTTGTATTGCACTGTAATTCAAAGCAAATTGTGTCCATGGGTCATTTCTCTGCTCTTCGCAGGTAGGCATTTGTATTTTCTGTAATGTCCTATTTGATTCCCATAAGAAAAAATGTTGCCTCATTTGGGGCAAATCTGTCTTTCAAGCACTGTTTTGAATAGCTGCATATTGGTTTTCGTTCACTTGTGAAAGTGTGAAATGTTGTAGCTGCTTGTTATTCGAAATTACAGCCATTGGCTAGTAGTGCTGATCAATGCTTTCATTGTGAAAGTTTTGCCAATTTTTAACGTTTGACAACCATTTAAACACATTTTTAGTTCCATCGAATTTCAATAGCTTTAAACTTGTGGACATTTTGATGTTTAATTGGTTTTGCGGCTTAGTTGGCTAGTAGTTATTTGTTCTGCTTGATTGTTCTGCTAAGATTTGTTCGGTTTGCTCATTGTCACTGACACGTTGTTGTTGCTCTGATTGCTGTTCTATTTCAATGTGGATTTTAACTGGTTATGAATAGTTTCCTTGGTTCCCTTGGTTGCTGATTTCTGTCGAAGAGATCTGTCTTACTTTCAAGGTGTTCTTTAGGTAGGGTAGTGTCACCTTTTTTTCTTTCTGTTTCTAAGGTAGTAGTAGCTGGGTTGACTTTTTATAGGGATGACCCAATGCATATTCTTCCATCATTTGTAACGTGAAATGTTTTGTGGTTCAGTTTGTTCGATGTCTGAAATGGATTTTAAAATGTAGTGATTTCTTTATATTTTATTATTTGTAAACAAAACAATTAAGGCAATAGCTTTGTTTTAGTCAAACATAAACTGTACTGTTTCAATATAAAGCAACACAACAAGTTTTAAATCAAATCTTCAAACCATAGTGAAAAAACTCTGATAAACCAGGCTTGGACAGAATGATTGGCAGATGAAAAGACAGCGATAACGACTATTACCCATCCTGGTTTCACCGGTAGATGACTGGTTGATATAGGAAAAAGATTACATTAAGGTCCTATGTAGATGATTATAAAAGCTGGATGTAATTCAGATATAGTCCGTACAAAAGTAGTGTTAATGCTTATTTTCTTTTACTTTTTTTGAAAATGTTAATTAACACTCTTTATTATAAGGTTTAATTTTCATAATCATGTTTTTTCTCTTGTTTTCTAGCATTTATACAACAAAAACAACTTAACTGATTTATGCTTAATATTGTATTGCTACAATACAAAATCAATGAAATGTGTGGGTTACCTAGGCGGAGATGGTCTTTCATGTGGAAATAAAAAGGTAAATATAGATCCACAGCATTTGTACATGTGGTTTGCAAACTTGATATGACAAAGGTTTCCATGATAAATACGGTTGGAAATTGTAAATTGAAATGCACGTTGGTTGTTCTTCTTTTTAAGGATATAATGAAAAAATAATATATTATCACTAATAAAACAACTGTAAAGTGAATCATTTGCAGACTTAAGAGGTATGATGAAAGGTACTAAATCTATGAATGGTATATAAGTTATAACTCTATCTTTTAAATAAATCTCCTTCGTTGTAGTGGTGTTTGTCAGGAGTATGTACCTTTTCCGAGTCGGCTCCAACAAAAAACGGTACCTATTGGTTGTATAATTTTAACGATTTTTATAATGTTTCATAAGAGCTTCAAATCTTAATGTTTCGAAAGAGATACATGAACGTTTGTTCAGGTGAATGATGTTTTACATGTGTCTCTTGTGTTTATTTGTTGTATGCTGTTTGTTGAACTCTGGAATCGTTTTTAAAACGCTAACTATGAGCAGAAATATACATCATTTAAACTGGTTAGGGAACTAGTTTTAGGGGTTTACGCACATAGTTGCATGGGCTTTTGTGAATATAAAGCTCGGGCTATTGTGAATCTAAGGTGCGGGGCTGAAGTACATCATTGCAGTGGCTGCCACGCAGTGATGAGGACATTTAGTGCCTGAACAGAAGCTGAAATATAGAAAAATCAAATCGATTCTTTCTAACTAAAACTTGTACAAAGTCCTTAAGAACCAAGCTAGGTTAGCGCTTTTCAGTACTATAAGTACTTTGATTCTATATGTAACATAAGTGTCTTTTTATAACCTTTTATTCTTCTTATTCTTTCCCTGCTTGAAAGTTGGCAATAATGTGTCGAAATAAGCTTTGGTGGCACCCCCAGAAATTTATTTAGCGGTCATCATTTACATGTTGCGACTGCTAAATAAGATATAATTGTTTCTCGTTAAAAAATATATGGTATTAAAATCATCGTATGTACTGTTGATGAACATATTTAGTAAAATAACATAGACGTGTATTTATTATTTATTTTTTTATTTTTTTTTTTTTTTTATCTTTTAGAAGAATGTCTGTTTGGTGACGACCCTTTCACATTTCGTTATGGAATCAGAACCATTAAATGTAAAGGTGGTAATTACACTGTTCAAAATTCCCCCGATTTGTGTTACTATGGAGATATTAGACGTCGCTGTTGTGCTACTTGTTCATCTGCCTATAATGGAGTTCTAACTACTTTTTATTTGTCTCCATTATTAATTTTTTATTTACTCAAACAATTATGGTCGTTTTGAAATGTTTCTTGCGAAATGTTTACAAACATTATGATACAAACTTGAAATATAATAAGGGCAAATACTAATACTATTAATCGTCAAATAAGTATCGTTTGTAATAAAGTTAAGTTTTTGAAATTGATTAAGATGAGTGAGTTTAAAGAATCGTTGTTTTTCTTATGACATTTTGAATGATAATGATCGAAATAAAATAATGTATATAACCCTTCTCGTATCCAATATTTTCATTTGATATTGTCATTTTCAGTTTGACACCAGTTACAAAATATACTCCTTCAAAACAAACAACAATTATGTTAATAATTGTATTTATGTATTGAATGCTATAATTTTATTTGCTGATTTATTGTATTTTTCATGTTTACGTTTGAATAGATAAGTTGCATTTCTTTCCCAGGCCTTGTAGAGATCGTTGGCCATATTATGTAATCTCCCTGCAGTGGTCACTGTCCATGTCTATTTTTAGCCCAAATTCCTAGTCTAAAAACCTCCCAGTGACCTGTTATGTAATTGCTAAAAATTCCATAGTGTAATTCTCTCCAAATTTAATTTAATAGCCAATCAAATTAAGCGATACGATCACGTGGTTTGATGCGGTCAGTATCTGACCAGTGAGAGTAGGGTCATTCTGTCTTCATCTATGAGAGTGTTAGCACGAGTAATGTTTTGATACACCCACCACCATCCCCGTTTCTCCACTCCAATATTCGAAAGTTGCATACATGTACAAAATATTGTTATTTTGCATATGGCATATTTTATTTTTGAGGTGCCATCTTTTTGCTGGTTTTGTATATATTGTATATAATTTTGAACAAAATATTGTTTTTCTGTATTTTAAGGGGATCAGCATATTGATAAGTTATTTAACATTTTGTGTGAACAGTTTTGGGTCTGATCCCCTACAATGTTGTTTATATTTTTCTTTACTTTCGTCATTTTTAATAAATGACATATTTCATCATGCACAAGTGTTGAGTTCATTTATCAGACAGCAAAAACGGAGCTGCGGTGAGGTTGTGCAGCATGAGAAAATTTTGATTGGTTCAGAAGAAAATAACACATATCACAATGTTACTTTTAATTTGTCAATGTCTGATTTGAACGACCTCATGTGGACAGAATGGCGGCATTATACGATCTATAAGCCAATGCAGGCATTAAACGACTGATGGTCTACTAAGCCAATGCAGGCATCAGACGACGGATGATCAAGAGTCAATGCAGGCATTGGACGACTGATTGTATAGAGTCAATGCAGGCATTGGACGACTGATGATCAAGAGCCAATGCAGGCATCGGACGACTAATGATCTACTAAGCCAATGCAGGCATCGGACGACTGATGATCAAGAGTCAATGCAGGCATTGGTTGACTGATGATCGAAAGTCAATGCAGGCATTGGACGACTAATGATCAAGAGCCAATGCAGGCATTGGACGACTAATGATCTACTAAGCCAATGCAGGCATCGGACGATTGATGATCAAGAGTCAATGCAGGCATCGGACGACTGATGATCAAGAGTCAATGCAGGCATTGGTTGACTGATGATCGAAAGTCAATGCAGGCATTGGACGACTAATGATCAAGAGTCAATGCAGGCATTGGACGACTGATGATCAAGAGTCAATGCAGGCATTGGACGACTAATGATCAAGAGTCAATGCAGGCATTGGACGACTAATGATCAAGAGTCAATGCAGGCATTGGACGACTAATGATCTACTAAGCCAATGCAGGCATCGGACGATTGATCAAAAGTCAATGCAGGCATTGGACGACTGATTGTATAGAGTCAATGCAGGCATCGGACGATTGATGGTCTATAGTCAATGCAGGCATTGGACGACTGATGGTCTAGAGTCAATGCAGGCATTGGACGACTAATGATCAAGAGTCAATGCAGGCATTGGACGACTGATGGTCTAGAGTCAATGCAGGCATTGGTCAACTGATGGTGTTATGCCAACTTGACCATTCTGGATTTAATGCAGGATTGTTTCACCTAATGGATGACATTTTGTTTGTTTAGTGGTGTTTTTAATGAGAAAATCTAAGCATGAGATGTACTTTAAGTGTTATTAAAAATTAATGAAGGAAATGAATAGACAATTGCAAGTATTTGGAATCATTGCTTGATTTGAACATTCTATGCATAAAATAAGATACTTCTACATCTAACGTCCTTGTACATTTTTTTTTGTTCAACAGGATACTGTATACATGTAACACAACTTCAACTTCTGAGACAGAGCTTGATTTTGATTTAAAAGAAAACAAAACACTTGTTTTAATTCATCGTTCATCGTTTTTGATGGGTAATATTATTTAATAAAGTGCTCTATTACAAGACCGGACCATTTCATTCCTGGTGTCTACTCCAATTACAGTTAGACCTTTCTTTACTCCAGCTTGTAGTGCTTCACCTGAAAGACATAAAGCGTAATAAATAAACACAAGGTCTACATGTGTATGCTGCCTTAAATGCACAGTTCCAAACCAGGTTATCACATATATATCTAAAAAGGTTTGTTTTTTATATGCCTTACCTTTGCCACAGTGAAGTACCACTAGATTTCCATTTTTTGGTGATACTTGAAGGAGTAACTTTTCAAAGAACGCTGACTTTGTATTTCCTTCAATCAGGGCTGACAACCCTTTGATGCCTGTTTTGCTGGACGTGATGCAGAGGAATGGCTGGGTGTAGTTACCTTTAATGTAATTGATCATGTTAAGATATTTAACTTAAAATTAGTTTCAGGTTAAAAATTACTTATTTTTTTTTTTCATGTTATGAATAACTTAAATAAGATTGATAAGTTTCATGTTACAAATGATTACTGATACAATTTGTTTTAATTGCAATGAATTGGGCCTATTTCATAGTTTAAAAGTTTAATGAAATGTTTTGTCTTCAAAACATTTGCAACTTTACTCACTTTTTCTGTTGAAGAGGACAACCACCAGAGTAGCTTTGTTAGGATACATCAGTTCTACTCCTTTCTTTGTGTCGCTGACACTGGCCCACGATGTTGTTAAAACAATGGTGTGTTCCTCATTTAGTACGGGGAGGTCCATACACACTCTGAGAAGTGTTTGCCACTCGGACTTGATAGGTTTAAATAAAACATTTCTATAGTTTTGCGTGAGTAAATATCAGTAAGTTGAATGAAAAAAATATATATATTCACATACATGTAAATACCAGCAAATATTATATATAATCAATATATACAACTACGAGCATTTAATTTAAAAAAAGAGAAGAAGGGCTTGAAGTGCTTATATTGCATGCCTAAAAAAATATTGTACAAATTGATATGTAGTTTACTGTTACAAAAAGTACTTACTATTTCCTCATTGAATAGAATGACATCAACAGGATGTTCTAGGCTGCCCCCTTTTATGAAATTTAAAGGATGATCTTGGAAAACCAAAGGTTTTGCCCTTGAAGAGGGATCTTTCAGTTTCCTCTCCACAAACTGGCGGAGCCTTTCCCCTGGAACACCCCTTTTAACATCACTGAAAAGAAAGAATATCAGGTGGTTAAACATATATAATTTAAGGCTTTTCGTTTTATATCTTTCCTTCACCAGATTTGGTACAGGCATGTATCAGCAAGAGTATCCTGAATATGTCTCCTATATATTTAAGCTTTAAAAAATGGTCACATTTAAGCATAGTTGCATGAGGTTAAAGATAAACCTTTGTACCTACCCAATGAACTGGCTAAGTTCTTCTTCAGCCTCCTCCTCTGTTGACCAAAATGTATCTAGGGTTTTTTCCCTTGACATTTTGGTCAACTTACACAAGGCATACTGGATGTTCCTTGTTCCCTTTAGATATTCTGCTTCCTGTTTAAAATCATTTTGGAATCAGTTAGTTTTTAAATGCCTTCTTGAAAAGGAATGGGCAGTTGTAACCATTAAATTAGACTATAAAAATCTGACCTTAAAAAGAGCTTTGGGTAATGATATAGGGGGAAATGTAATTCAAGGCTAAAAATGGAGTTTTATAAATAACTAAAACTAATTAATAGTTTATATGGCTAAAATGATTCCATCTGAAATTTAACAATTCAATTTGTTGACAATCACACCACTTTGGAATACAGTTACATATATTCATGCAATATCAAATACCATCTTCAATGTAGGTTTATAGGAGGAAAGATATTTGCAACTGTAAAATTAGCATCATTAAAGCATTGAATTATGATTTTTTGAAGTATACAGTCTCAGAACTGCAGTGGTGTGTGCATACAAATTCAGCAACGCGCATTAGCGGGTTATGAAAATTTTTATGCACTCATCGCTGCAGTTATGAGACTGTATATTTTAAAAAAATCATGATTTAATGCTTATATTAATGGAAGAGCCACAGTAACAGCCGCAAGCGTGAACTTAGATTTTCGCTTGTGACGTTGCAGTTTACAGCGTTCAACGTTTGTGACGTCATGATAAAACTCGTCATTTTAACCTTTGAGTACCCTGTGTGCATTACAGTGTTATAACTGCCGTAGCTTTCAACACACTTTACAAGCAAAAAATATGTGGAATGTAAATATAAGAATATATGTACCTTTGTCATTTCATCCAGATCATACTCTAGACTGGTAACTTTAGTTACCATCTGTACAACAGTTTCCTCTGGTAAGGTCATTAAAGCTCTCCAAGGCCGTGTCACATTCAAACATGGTGTCATCATGGATTCATGTTTCTGAAAATTTTAATAAAATATCATATATGTGTGTGTGTATGCGTATATATAATATATATATATGCACTCAATTTGTACAGGAAAATACAGAAAATTAAATTATAATAAATGAACTTAATATATACTCAAGTGATGCTCCTAACCTAGGTTGGAGCAATTTCAGCTTTCTTATAATCCGCAATATATACATGTATTAAGTTTTTGTGAAAAATTTTAAAAAATGATAATGTTGAGCCTTATAAATCTTAATTATGATTTGATCAACACCTTTAGTTTTTGGTTCTTTAGCTTCCCTTGCTCAAAGAGATCATAGATCAGCAAAATCTGTCTGTAAACAGGGTCACTGGCACATGAAATCCAAAAGATAGACTGGTAACTAGAAATATCCTACAAAACAGAGTTAAAAATGTTGTTAATTTAAACTATATATATAAATCAATAATTAAAATAACATTTCTGTCTTAAGGATTTATTTAAAATTACATACTGAGCCAAGAGAAAGATGTTGCTGGCACCTCATTCTCCATTCCTTTGTGTTTTCACACCTGGCTGACTCCACATCAATGTCTGATGGCTTCAGACTTCTGAATAATTTGACCTGATATAGTTGTCAAGTTTAAAAGATAGTTATACAAAAAAACTGTATAATAAATAATTGGTACTGTAACAGAAAAACAGATGAAAAAATTACGGACCTACGAAAGCCGAGAAGGATCATTCGAGATTCGAGATTCGAAATACGAGATTCGAAATACGAGATTCGAGATTCGAAATTCGAGATTCAATATCTAAATTAACCAATCAAATCATGGATCTGAAACCTGTATCCTAGCAACATCAAACTGTTCTAAATAAAGATCATTCGTACATGCTCTTTCCTACAAATAAATGTCTTAATAGCTCTTATATAGTGGTTATAAAATGGTTAGATTAACATTGATGAATTAACCCCACACAGTATAAACAATTAAATTAGAAATAACACTGTTGGCTTTGCGAATCTAAGTGGTTTTGTTTGCCCTGTATGTATTTCCCCCCGAACAATTTTAACCCGAAGTGTATTCGCCCCAACTGTGTAAAAATCGGCTCGCGAAGAAAGATCTAATCTAAATGTTTTAGCTATGAAACGAAACTCAATGAAATAATCGACATGTCAAATTATAGGTTATGATAAAGTTTTAAACCATAGAAGATATAATGATTTACAACCTCAAAGACAAAAATCCAAATAAGAATAGTGTATTGTAGGGTATGGCAATGCCATTGTCGATATGAGAGAGAGAGAGAGAGAGAGAGAGAGAGAAAGAGAGAGAGAGAGACAGACAGACAGACAGACAGACACAGAGAGAGTTTTGTAGTGTCAAATTCAGTTTTGATTTAGAATTTGAAATTGATTTGATTTGTTACAAGCATATATAGACAATAATTAAGCCTCTAAAACGAGAAAAGAGAGGAGGTAGCTAGGGTAGGGCAGACCAACTAGCAAGCTTTAATTTTAACGGTGTTAGCGCACCTGTGATTTACATTGACCGACTCTCTCTCTCTCTCTCTCTCTCTCTCTCTCTCTCTCTCTCTCATCACCTAGCATTTCCTTTTCCGTGAGGGGGTTTGGGGTATTTGTGATGTCTTACATTAGCTAGCGAAAATGATAAAACAAAACCATGAAATTCTGTGCGGATGTTGTACGCCAATAATCTGTTTTCAGTATATACATTTCAAGAGGGGGGGGGGGGGGGGGGCTATATAGTCCTAATTAATTTGTCAGTTATTCTGTCCCCACTTTGTTTTCTCTTCGTTTTCCAGGGTTTTTTTTTATTTGGCTCGGCAAATTAATATAAAACTTTCTGTGTAGCTCCATAACAATGCACTGTAGATAAATGATGAGTAGTTTTACTTTTGATAAACAGGTACATATCCGTACTTGATTTTTAATTTTACTCTTATAATCGGATTTAATATTCCAATAATTATAGGGTAGGAAAGAGTAGACGGGACTTTTTTGCGCATATCCTACTGTGCCATTCATTCAACACAGGTATTAGCACTCATCGAGTTCGACTTGCTTTCCTTTTCTTTCATCCACTGGATTTAAAGCTATTAATTTTTTAAAATATTTTGAATTTATGGCCTGATTATATATAAATTAGAGCTGCGCTGGTGCATATATTTACCCAAATGGACCAAAATATAACCAAATGAATCTAAAAATTTTGACAAAATTAGTTTTAAACCTACGACTCTTTTTCAATTCTAATCGGGTATGTCCTTTAGAAAAATCTTGAACCAAACACATTTTAGCAAATAAAACGACAATTGTTTCATTTTTTTATGGGGAGGGAGGTGGTGCCGGTAAAGGGCATGTATTGCTTGTGGCAGTTGTGCTATACTCTCATTTGTTATAATAGGTACCGTAATACTACATATTGATATAAAATGAAAGTTTCCAATTACACTGTACATAGCTTCTATCACGCATTTTGACCCGTGCGATAGTTTAAAACAATTTTCAAAGCATTTAATGTAATTCAACCGATCATTTTTGAAATTTAATTTTCTGGATCCCCGCCTGATACGTTCGCCTTCTTGTATATTAGAATTACATGTACGTTGACCATATGTACACATTAACTTAATCGGCTATGTTATGGGACGATAACATTTTTTATCAATGTTTTTGCAGGATATGTAACAAATAACAGCCTATTTGTGGGTTTTTGCACTGATTATTTGAGATAATTTGCCGCCATCTTTTATGCATTCCACACACCACTCACAGTTTCTTTATTTGGTGTTCTGTGTGTATGGCGACAAATTGGTAAATTTGCACCACTCACTCCTTGTAACTTCATCCTGATTACATTTTATCAGGCTAAGTGTTAATGTAGTAGTATATTAAATACACACATCTTTGTTTGCAGTGCTTATTTACATCTTTAGAGATTTACTTACAAAAAAGTAAACATTTGTATGACTTATATGTATTTATTGTCAATTTTGGTGCGGTGGGGGGGGGGGGGGGGGATGGGGTAGGAAAATACAGAGAAACTTAACTTGGCTGTGAAACAAATGCTTTTATTCTTTCTTGTCGATATATCAATGAATGAATTATAACAAAATATATGTACAACAATTAATTTTGAAATATTCATGCACAATCAAATAAAAGGTTTTACTGTTCTCTGCACAAGAAATCGGCAATGTGAACAAATTGGCACCCTATCATCCCTACCTTTAATTGTAGAGAGTAGGTATCCTTCTATATTGAAAACAATTCTAAAAGTAAGACTCATAATAAGTTGTTTACTGAGGAAAAGGGAAAAAAATTGTATTTATTAATAATTCCGTATGATGTGATAATATCTCAATGATTTGTTTATAATCATAGTACTAGTCTAGTGTATCACTGTATACATGCATAAAAACGATAAGTAATGCTTATATTTATTAGTGAAACAGGACAGATTATTTATATTTAGATACAAGTACTAATCTTCATGCGGGGATCTAGAAAGGAGGGGGTCAGGGTATCTGGACCCCCTCCTCGGGAAAATTGGAGCTTATCAAATTTACATAGTAAAATTTTTTAAAATTGGCCTAGGACCCCCTACAGAAAAAATTAGCTACGCTTATGAAGTTCTCTACCATAACCGCATTTTTACACAAAAGGGGTGAATAAACCCGGGTTTTAAACTATTACTGGTGGTGAAATACCTTAGGGTTCAAACGCATCAGGTGGAAATGCACCAGGGCAAACAAAATCACTTAGATCCGCGAAGCACACTGCATTATTACTAGTCTACTTAGATATTCTGTGTAAAAGTAAATACAAATAATTATTTAGTTAGGTAGGGAGAAGTGAACATAGCATTTATTTGTATATAAGAGCATGTACGTATGGTTTTTATTTAGAACAGTTTGATGTCGCTAGGATACATATTTTCAGATCCTTGATTTGATTGGTTAATTTAGATATTGAATCTCGAATTTCGAATCTCGAATCTCGTATTTCGAATCTCGAATCTCGAATGATCCTTCTCGGCTTTCGTACGGACCAGTATGGTATTCAAACCCAGGCCCCCCATGCATCTCTAGTCAGGTGATCTCTCTCTCTCTCTCTCTCTCTCTCTCTCTCTCTCTCTCTCTCTCTCTCTCTCTCTCTCTCTCTCTCTCTCTCTCATTCTCTCATTCTCTCTCTCTCTCTCTCTCTCTCTGCAAAATTCATAACTTCATACCCTAACTTTATTACCATATCTTTGTGAGAAACTCTGTTTATATTGTGTCCAATGATGTTGTGGTTTGTAGCAACGAATATCTCCTCCTCTTGGGTCAAGTTGACGAAAATATTAGATGGAAGGGTCATATATTGTACCATGTGTGGATACAAGGAATGGTTCTCCACAGCTGCTAACCTGCAGTTAAAAATGCAATATGGTAAAATTATTTATGCTACTAAGAGTTATTAATAGCAAAATAACATACATAGATACAAAAGGTAACGAAATCCAATATTACAAATTTTGTGACAAACATATAAACAAGAGGCACATGGGCCGCATCCCTCACATTAGGAACAATAGTCATGTTAAATCAGCGTCATGGAGTCATAATACAAAATATATGTAAAATGTGGTATAATACATGTAGATCCAGACAGATGGACGACAGACAAAATGTGACCAGAATAGCTCACTTGAGCTTTCAGCTCAGATGAGCTAAAAATGATGCATGGTAGTTTTTTAAATGCTAAGGTCATATGGCATGAAAGGCAATCATGATAGATTAATCAACTTGCCTTTGATGATTTCCTCCTAGACATATATAGGAATATCCATTCAAATGTTCTTTGTCCACATTTTGTTTATCATTCTCTCCAATAAGGTGCAATGCAAGAGGTTGTGGCAAAGTGCAAGCTGCTGTTTGGCCATCTTGAACCTTTTTTTATAAAAATTAAAAAATTAAAGCATTCATTGTGAGACGAATATGTTGCAGAATAAACATTTTATGTGTTGACTTCTTGAAATATAAGTAATATTTGTGCTTTGGTCATATTACATACCTGTTTAACAAAACTGATATTTGTGTCCCTGAATGGTGTATCTGGACCTTCAATTCTACTCAGCATAATTTGATGGATTCCTAAAACCAAGAAGTCAAAATGAGTTGTACTTTAAAAATAATGTACGGATTATTAATTATTCGACTTGTTTGTACGTTCTGAATATTAAATGAATGAAATTCATGATAATTAATCAAAGGCAGATTCTGATGTGATACATGTACTTATGAATCTGTCATACATTTACCTGTTAAAGTTTTCCCCCTTATACTTTTTAAGATGTCATCCTGGAAATTATTGGTCAGTGCCTGACTTTTGCTGAGAGATGCTTGTAGGGGTTTTACCTTCTGTTTCTTTAGAGGTGGCTCCTAATTGATAATGAAATTTACAACAGTATTATCATTCAATGTATGTACTTAATATAATGAATGGTCCGGTAATTTAATGAATTATTTACTTAGTTATTGTTCTCCATAACCAGTAATTATAAATTAATACCACTAAATGCATTTATAATTGTGATTATACATCAAGTTGGACATGAACTTACAAAACTGTGCGACTCACTCCCATCTGCTTCTGGATCACATGTTTCAGAGCATACTGGTTCGAGGAACCCAGAGTCATCAGCATACACAGTGGCTTGGCTGTCAATTTGGGTTTCTCGCACAATATCTAAATTGCCTGGTGTAAGAAAATACAAATTATATATAATACCAGTGCCATAACTGAAAATTTAAACTTGGAAAGGAGAGGTCAGGTAATCTATCAACTTTTTCATTGTATACCGCCTATTGTTATACATTCTTGCTGATCTTATATAATGGTGTTTCTCATGAATGCCTTAAAGATATTTCCTAAAAACAATGAACTTGTTTTTCCAAAAATTACAAACCTATTGTGATATTAACTGCCTCTACAAATTCATCCACTTCTGTAAACATTTTAAATTGTCTACATAAGTCGTTGTAGCTCCAATCAAAATCTGTTCTTGAAGCAAATTGCCTTCTGCCTCCTCAGAATGTCATCTATTCAGAATTAGATAAATATATTGTTGACTATATCTTAGGAGAAAAAAGGAAAAGGAAGAAGAAGAAAAGAGAGAGAGAGAGGGGAGAGATAGAGAGAGAGATTTACAAATCAAATTAACTTCAATTTGCAAACACACACATACATATATATATAAATATAAAATAATACCATGCGAAACATATTTGTAATTTTATTTTTAAAAAAATCTAATTTTTGGACACAGCTAGCTGTACATTGGAAATCCCCCGAGGACACTTGTTCGTAGGCAAACAGTGAAGTGATAATAAAAAAGTGAAAATGAATTTTCTCTAATTATAAATATGTGGTAGTGTTGATTTTGCGTGTGTTTGTTTATTAAATCAAAAGATCAATATGTGTGTTTAAATAAAATAAAATATGTGTTCATGTTCATGTTGTTTTCATCAAATCATCATTTCATTCTATATTCATCTTCTTCTTTTGCATGTTACTATTAATAACTAAACGACCTGACCGACAAGACCGTTGTATGTATAAATATCAACGCATTTGATTGGCCTAGCCACTTTGGCGGGTCGTGCATTTTATTAATAGTAACATGCAAAAGAAGAAGATGAATATAGAATGAAATGATGATTTGATGAAAACAACATGAACATGAACACATATTTTATTGAGAAAAGACAACTTGTTCTTCCAAAGTGTTATGTCAATACTGTATTAGAACAATTGCATAATAGGTTTGGACAGTGAGGGAGAGAGAGAACAATGTCCTTGATTAGAGATCGTTTCTACTGGAACAGGATGTTTAGCGATACGGAAGACTGGATACGAAATTGTCAGAGATGCGTCTGTAGGAAAACATCAACTAATCAGCGAGCCCCACTTATTGGAATCAAAACATACTACCCGTTAGAACTTGTCTGTATGGACTTTTTGACGCTTGAGAAATCTAAATGAGGTTTCCAACACATATTAGTAGTCACAGACCACTTAACTAGGTTAGCACATGCAATACCTACACGCAACATGACTGCAAAGACAACAGCAGAAGCTTTGTACAACAATTTTATAACATATTACGGGCTACCATCTAGAATACATAGCGACCAAGGGGCCAACTTTGAGAGCAAGATCATAAAAGAGTTATGTAACATCACGGGGATGGTGAAATCAAGGACAACACCCTACCATGCCATGGGGAACGGCATGACTGAGAGATTTAACCGTACTCTCTTGGATATGTTGGGAACCCTTGAACCACATCAGAAAATCAATTGGAAGTCCCATGTTGCACCGCTGGTTCACGCGTACAACTGTACTCGTCATGAGAGTACAAACGAATCGCCGTATTGTCTAATGTTTGGCCGTGAACCCAGACTCCCGATTGATTTGGCATTTGGAATCAATGTGCAAGAACAAAAGACACTGACAAAATACATGGAGGATCTTAGGGGGAGGATGAAGAAGGCATATGAGCTTGCATCAACAGCAGTAGCACAAGCACGTGATAAGCAAAAGGATTATTATGATTTGAAAGCAAGGGAATGTAACATCAGAGAAGGAGATCGGGTGCTTGTAAAAATTGTAAGTTTCGAGGGTAAACATAAAATAGCAGATAGGTGGGAAGAAGAAGTTTACATTGTCCAGAAGCAGCCCAACCCAACAATTCCTGTTTACACGATATTCAAGGAAAATGGGGAAGGAAGGAAAAGGACACTCCACCGAAATCTACTTCTTCCCATTGGTCATTTGGATGGATTTCGGCAAAGACAGTCGAAATATACTACCAAAGAAATACCACCTGCTATAACACCACAAAATGACCAGCATCAAATCAGAGAGGATGAATCAGAACTTAGTGACGAATCCAGTGAAAGTGAATCAGAAATAGATGTACCGGTACAATACGCAGTAACAGAGGAGTACACATCACATGATGTACATGTACAAGATGTTACTGGAGAAGATCAGCAAAGGGAGAACGTCAGGGACGCCCAACAAGCTGATGACACAGACAACAGTTTTGCTGAACATCAGCTACCTTTAGCTGAGGAAAGAGAAGAAACAGATGCAGTTAATGCTCTATCTGATGAGGAATTGGAAGCACTGGAATATGAAAATGAAGAGAGACAAGAAAGAGATGTAAGAAGAAGCACAAGAATAAGAAAACAACCAGCATGGTTAAGAAGCGGTGAGTACGTCAACACAATTCAACAAAAGCAAACCAAAGATCTGGCCCCGGGGCCATAAAACTTAGACGAGCTCACTTTTGATCTCAGTCTCACTTTTCCACTATATGTTCCTTTTGTAAAAGTGAGACTTAGATCAAAAGTGAGCTCGTCTAAGTTTTATGGCCCCGGGGCCAGGAGTGGAAACAAGGTGAAAAGTTGAAATACCTCCAAAGTATGCTTTTAACAGGTACCTGTAAAGGGTTTGAGAATAAGATAATCGAAACGATGCTCGATATTATTAAACATTGATTTTATTTTTAGCTGTTTTTATGCCGATGATAATATACCGTTTGCGAAAATCAATTGCGTTTACTGTAAATAGTGAAAGTTATGCGCATGGTTTCATATGATAACCTCGTAACTATAATCATATAAAACGTGTTCGATATAATATGCGTAGTTAAATGACGAGGACGTCATTTTCCAGTCGGGGGGAGTATGTGGTAGTGTTGATTTTGCGTGTGTTTGTTTATTAAATCAAAAGATCAATATGTGTGTTTAAATAAAATAAAATATGTGTTCATGTTCATGTTGTTTTCATCAAATCATCATTTCATTCTATATTCATCTTCTTCTTTTGCATGTTACTATTAATAACTAAACGACCTGACCGACAAGACCGTTGTATGTATAAATATCAACGCATTTGATTGGCCTAGCCACTTTGGCGGGTCGTGCATTTTATAAAAACCAGTTAACAGGTTCTGAGAGTGACCAGACCAGTTACGGCTCAGGGCGTAGGCAGAGCATATTCTAGCCACTACGTACATATAAATAGTTTTATACAGAACGCACAGTAAGTAGTTTTTATCTCCTACTAATATTTCCTCTTTTGAATGAGTGAATGAATGAATAGTTTTATAGTCTGCCAGACGTATATATTAATTTAGTATTCTGATAATTTTACTTTATAAATAATGAAAACGTAATGTTGAAGTTTACTTGTAACGCTGTATTCTATCCTCTAATATTTCATGTACTTTTTAATTGAAATACGGCACTGTTCCAGGTATATGTGACAGCTACATTGCCCAGATATAGTTAGATTAGATTCAGCTCGATTCCATAAATCGGTACGATATCCTTAGATATGCACATTATTACATTTATATTATATGTAATTCTAGAGTACTATTTTATAGCCAATTATAGCAAGTAACTGAGTATAAAGTTGCTGATATCATTTTAAATTATCAAGTTCAATAACATAAACGTAATTATTTTATTACCAATGTTAGAGGCTGTGGGACTGTGTGTTTTACTTATATAACAAATACATGTTAGCGTGCAAATGAAATTATTGTTTGTCATATTGTATATTAATATTTATGTTGATTATTGTAGGGCTGATCCCATATATAATATAGTCCTGGGGTCAGGCAATAAAGTGAGATAACCAACAACCGGACTTGTTTTCCTTTATAAAACACCGGCTACAAATATGTAGAATAATTTTTTTTCTAATTATTGAATTAAGCCTGATGTTTCTACTTACAATGACAGCGCGTTTCGCATCACAGTGAAGACCTTTCGATCGTAAGTCTTCTTTGGAGGGGATAGCCAGTCTTTCGAGCGGTGGGCATTCCGTCTTGCTTCTAGAAAACCGCATCCTGGCATTGTTTTTCACTGCATAGTAAGCATTTTCTTCTTTCCTTATTGCCCACATTTTCATCTTCAGAAACGGCTTTCAGAATAACCGATAAACGGCCAAGAACGTCGTAACGTGCGAAAATATTACGTCAGTCTAATTTTAAAAGTTAAATTTGTTCGCGAAATCGGAGCAAACGGCATACGAACGTTAGACAAAAGAGGTTTATTGTACCACGCTAATAAGTTAATTTCGTGTATTTGTAATAGTGTGGGAAGAAGATAAATAATACACAGGTGAAACAGAATTCCTCAAAATGTCAAAAGGGATCTGCTCCTGGACGATAGGTAGGCTAAACGATAAACATATCAATCTAACGTTATACTATACGTATTCTTCTTTCAATAAACAATCATAAATTAATATGAATATGCACTGTGTGTATCTTTTACGTTAATATTTATATCGCCAACATGTTTTGTTTCTACTTTCATTTTGTTGGGTTTGACGTAATCTACGGACACGCTCTAAAGTAAGATTCACATAAGTTATTAAGTCGGGGGGGGGGGGGGGGGGGGTTCCTGTCAACAAGCACCTGTGAAAACACCTTGTAAAGTTATGCTACACCCAGACATAAGAATACTATAGTATAGAGTTTAAGTAATAGATACATGTGAAATTTTGTTTAGACATTGAACCTTATCCTGATGATGACCCTGAGCCATATCCAGATGACAGTATTGAAGATGAAATTGAATCTTATAGTGATGATAACCAAGAAACCTGTGGTAATGATGTCGAGAATTAATTTGAAGATAGCGTTTATAAATAATAGATAAATAATGAAAATAGTAAAACTCTCAAGGAAACCAAATGAACAGTACAAATTAAACTATATAATATGCATGTTCTTTTGTAGATTTTTTCTATCTTATATATTTATATTAATTTCTTATTTTGATAAGATACCCAGGCTATAAAGTTTCATGAGATAAGAAAGAGGTTATCATCTTGTCCTGATAATTGTACTTGGAGACTCTCAAGGTAATTCTCTGGAAAATTTTAATGATACAATTTCAAAGTTATCTCCCTTTAATGCATCTCTCTCTCTCTCTCTCTCTCTCTCTCTCTCTGTTTAATAAACTGATATATGATGTATACATACAGTTTTTAAATATAAGATGAAAATTTAAAAAAAAGGATTTAATAAGTGCCTTTTTTTTATTTTGTATGCAAGAGTTCCAGGAAATTAGCAAGAATAGACCAAAAAGTCAAATGGATCATGCACAGTGGCTATTGGATTATTTCTTTGAAAATGCAACAGAGGAGAATGTTTGTCATCTAATATGTGGAAAAGAAGTTTGTGAAAAGTGTTGGAGGTATAGAATTTTAAAATGAGAGAAATTTGGTATTTTACTCTTTGTTTTAAATTTATTTTGTTAATCTCCGAAGTATTTGCTTGCAATAATAATTTAACTTTATTCTGCAACAACCCTTTTTATCGACAGAATAAAGGTAATCCAATCAACCAAAGCTATATTCGGTGAATAACCCGATAAAGCCTCGTGCATTCAACCGTCGTTGAAACACATTGTGACGTCATCTTTCATTCATTTTTTAACAAATTTGAAATCATCTTACTGTTAATGTTGGCATTGCTTAAATATTTTGTATATTGACATCAGGGCAGGGGTGATAACTTGTTAGCATCGGCTCACAGATATCTTGTTGAAATTATTTCTGAGGGGGAGGGAGTGTTAATTTGATGCTTTTAATGGCCAGTGGTAATATACATATTTTGAAATTAACAATGAATGACGAGTAATGAAATTTTATCAAATCATAAGTTTCATCAGTTATCATTTTTTACACAGAGAAGTACATAAAGTTTCCCCTTACAAGTACAACAAGTACCTAGGTGAAAGCCGACAAGTAGTTAGAGGAAAAATTCATGGAAATACAAGATCAATTAAGCCTTCCATTGAACATACTGGTAATTTATTGTTTTGGTATAAGAAAAAAATAATGATTTCACCTTTCATTACAAATTCTGTACATTGTATATGGGTACTACTTATATCATATGAATTATTTTACTAAGACAACTTTTTAGGTAGGCGTGGTATACATGTATGTAACACACTAAAGTTTATATTCTTTTGTTTTGCGCATCTTCATATTTTTATGTTTTTGTTTTCTTTTAAGGTTGTGAATATGGAGATAGTCGAAAAGTTTGTAGAAGAGAGTATGATTGCTACTGGTATTCGTATAGTTGTTGTCAAACTTGTGCAACAAAAAACTCGACTTCTCAAATAAAAACAACTTCACGATCAACTTCATTATCATCTACAACTGAGACCACTTCAGAACTGCTAGAAACATCAACTGTATTAAAGACAATTGCCGATATTGGCATAACAACATACAAATCAAGTAAATCCTCTATATTAACAACAACAACAGCAACATCAAAAAGAATGACAACAGTCACACTTCTAAATACAACGGCGATAAAGGAATCTTCGTTGACTCTACACACAGCAAAAGAAGCAACGATGAAAACAACACTATCAACCACCGGTTCAACGTCATCAATCCCAACTGTCACTTCATTGCCAAATAAAGTCAGCACAGCGAAAACCTTAAGCACATCAACAAACCAATCATCGAGTAGTATCACGACAGGAACGATAACATCTTCATCTGCATCATCAACATCATCCAGTAGTACTTCATTACAACCACAAACAACAATTAGTACAACAACACAATCACCAAAGACATTATCATTATCTAGTTCAACAACACTACCTCTAACTACATTATCTAGTACAATAACACAATCAACAACGACATTACCTAGTGCAACAACGCAACTGCCAACAGCTGCATCTAGTACAACAACACAATCAACAACAACATCCAGTACAACGATACAATCCCTAAAAACAGTATCACATACAACAAAACAGTCACCAAAAGCTGAATCAAGTCAAATAACACAACCACCAACAACTGCATCGAGTCCAACAACACGACCATCAACAACTGCATTTAGTACAACAACACTCTCTCAAGCAAAATCATCTGGTACATCATCACAACACCTAACAAAAAAAGTGACTCAGAGAAAGATGATGTTTCAAATTTCTTTAAACGTATTTGAAAAAAATACTGAGGAGTACGCTTATGTTGTTGGTGATTCTAATAAAACCGTAAGTACATAATTCTACAGGTGGGTGCACGCTATCATGCTTCTGGAATTTACGTATTTATGATATCGAATCGTTTTGTTAATTTCTTTTAAATTTGTTATTGTCAGCTCTTTAGCCTGTACCAAAGACAGCTTGGGGGTAACTTTAGAAAACTTCAGGTGAAGTCTGTCAGGTACTAACATTTTTATAAATTGACTTTGATTGCTTTCATTAATATAATTATCTTTGTACGATCATACATTATCTTATATTGGCATAGTGAGGGACAAAATGAAGTGCATGCTCAAAGTTTCAGGGGGTCTGGGATCACCCTGAGGCCCCCAATAGGTCAAAGGCAAAGCCCTAATGGTGTCTAAGGGTGCAAAGCCCCAGAAGCTCTCGGATTCTGACAATTTTAACAATTTTAAAATCATATAAGAAATTTAAGAAAATGCATGGATTCAGCAATTGGAATTTATTGGATGAAACATATTAAGAACTCTATAATAAAAAATATCCACTGGTTTGAATAATGTCGATTATATTAATACAGGTATCATAATTACAATTTTTTTCTTTTATTTTATATACAGACTTGATCCGCTGATCATTGATCACGATATATTTATTGAAAATTCGCCAACGACATTAGTTGATGTAGTTAACATTTTGAAAAACATATCTGATGGGAAAACTAACGTG
Source organism: Magallana gigas (assembly GCF_963853765.1). NCBI lineage: Eukaryota > Metazoa > Mollusca > Bivalvia > Ostreida > Ostreidae > Magallana > Magallana gigas. The sequence goes on along the minus strand of NC_088854.1, from coordinate 20,698,572 downwards.
ACGTATAACGGAAATGACGTCAAAGTACTTTTCGTTTCCTATACCGATTCAACGAATAATCAAGGTAATTTTTTTTTATCATACATTACACAACTTTAAATATTTTTATCAATTTTATTAGGAAACGAATAAAAAACTAAATCTCCAGTTAATTCTTTTTAGTTTAAAACATACCAAATATTGTATAACGAGCAAAATTTGTATATGATCACGTATAAAGTGCATTAGATCGAGCTAGTGCAGAACAGTCATGCTTTAAAATAAACTCAAGATGGAAACCCGGGCAAGCGCGGGAAGTGAAACTTTGCAATAGGCTAACTGCTTTGTATGTTGAGCCTGAATTTTTTTAAGGTACTACGTAGATAGACATTTATTATTTTTTAGTGTTGATCAACGACAAAACAGACCCTAAAACGGTGATTGAGGCAAGCTTTGTATGTACTTCGGACGAGTCATGTGAACGAACATCCACCACGTAAGCATTATACATAGAATTCTATTATTGACAGCATATATTTTTTCTTGTATGATTCTAATTCTTTTTCAAATGATTTGTTATTCTTTATTGAAGGAGCAATGCTGACAAAGATGATATACGTAAGTCAAATGAATATTATTATTATTTTATACAAGACCGAATCATATAATTTCATTGCAATTCTGTAGGAAAATTTTATAATAACTTTATATTACATAACATTGTTCTTTATTTTACAGCAACTTCCATAATTATTTCCATAGCTGCGGTAACTGCATTGATTGTCACATGTGCATTTACCATTTCCATGGCATGCACGATTTGCATGCGCAAGGAGAAACCAAAAGACCGACCCCAATATACCCTCGTACCTTCACATGCTAAAGTACCGGTATAAAACGGTTTATTTAAAAAAAATAACAAACCAATATGACAGTTCCAAAGGCGATGTGTGAATTTTCCCTGATTTTGACGGATAAAAACTCAGCTGTAACAGTCGAGGTCAAAATATGGTACTGTTGATGTGAAAATTCACATGAAAAATACAAGTAATACAGGAACAATTATAGAGAGAATATATTTTACATCTGCATTTTTATAATAAAAATACTAATATTTAATCAAATATGTTTACCCGATCTGCTTGATTTTTGTTTTAAAAAAACATGATCAGAGAGAGAGAGAGAGAGAGAGAGAGAGAGAGTAGGGGGGGCTGGGTGCCTTTGAACAGTTTTGAATATATTTATTTTTTTAGAGTTGTCCGCTTTTAAATTTGTAAATTAAGAACAAGCAGTAAAAACGGACAGAAGATTGTCTTTATAGTGGGAATGTCAACGAGTACTCGACTACTCGACAATCGCGCGGTCATGACGATCATTGATTAAGATTTTCTTAGTCAATTACTCCTTACATGTAAAAAAGTGAATAGAAATCATAAAACACTTTTACTTTCTCGGCAATTTTGGTCCGTAAGTAACGGGTTTTTCATCGGTGCCCGACCCTAGATGAATAGTTTATGCGGCTAAAATATTGGTGTACAAGATTTCTTTTGATTTTATAGATCAAATTACAGCTGGGAATGATAGTATTTAGGCATACAATCAAACTATTTCTCTGTCTTCGTTATATAAAGATTAAATGCATGATAAGAGTCGACTTTCTTGCTGGGTGTAAACATGTAGGGAAAACTATGGTTATATAGCAGTTGAGAATGTCATTGATACCTGCCTCCAATTCTTTTTTGGTCTGATGTGAAAGCGAGAGCGTGTTTATTGTAAGTCTAAGACAAATGTTTAATTTAATCAAACGATTAACAACTTGCATATACTTGACAATGGAGAGAATATGTATTGAGGAATTGCAAAAACCATGGCCAAAGATAACTGTCTAGTATATGAACTGTGTAGAGTACAGAGTGTTCATGTAGAGTCTTGACAGACAGACAGACAGACACTGTTTGAGATACTCCTTCTTTTTGCCACAGATCTTTCTGATTCTTGGTTAAATATCTCTGTATATTTTGATAAATATGTATGAAGTTGAAACTTGAAATATATATATATAGTTTCTACCATTGAAGAATTGCAAACGCCAACGATTATTCAGACATTCCTCACATACATGTACGCGTAATTTGGACTGTGATGCATGAATTTTTTTGACTGAGTTTATTTTGATATTGCATAAAAATATAATTGCTTTATATTATCATACTCATATTATCAATTTTCTTTGAGCCATTAATTTAGTACAATTATGTGCATAATATCAATGCATTACATTGCTATTATATAAAATTGGCTTACTGCATGCATGTGTATTTCTTGAGGAATCATTCTTTTAGTATTATGATGTGATAACTTTGGTCGGGGCGTGATCAAATCCAATAAAGCCCGAAGGGCTTTATGATAAATTTGATCACGCTCCCAACCGAAATTATCACCTCAGAATATTCAAAGAATGATTCCTTATTACTGATATGTTATTAAGCCATTGTACGATTAGAACCATTTTAACAAGAGCTTGGACTTTGGGTAGTTGGTGTCAAACAGCATTGTGACGTAGGCCTGTCTATTTCATTGTAGGCCACCCAGCCATTGCTCTTTGAAATCAACAAGATTTGTCTGGCTTTTGAGCTTTGACTACGCAATCGGTGTATATTTCACTTGAAACATGTGTCATTTTAACTTGTTTTGACGCAAGAAATAGATAGATACATCCTGCTTAAAGTCCAAGGCCGTGTTAAAATGGTTCTAAATATTTAAATTTAAATAAGCAAACCCCCACTGGCACCCCAATTGTACGTCATTTGAGGTTATGTGTTATATGGTACAAAATCGATACGTAGTGTTATCACAGGCAAAGACACTGGAAAATGTATATATTTGTGTTTATTGCGTGGACCCTGAGGTCCACGCAGAAAATATATAAGCGAGGTTAAACCGGATGCAATGGGGAAAATTCAGCCTGCGCATGAGCTAGCCTGGTTCCTGTGCATAATGATAGATCAGGGAACCAGGCTACCACAGGTTTATCTGAATCGGGATCGGGATTCCATGCCATATGCACATATAAGTTCAAAGGCGCTGTAATTGTAAAGTTGCCGGTAAACCTTACAAAAGCAAAGTATTCCTTTTAAAGAAATGATCGGCATGTGATATAAATTGTCAGTATTATGAAATAAGGTAATGTTATGCCGAAACTACAACATAGATCAAATAGCTTAATTTGCAATGTTTTGTTGTTTTCCGAATACACATGTAGCTTTCTATAGTAACTTTACTTTTATAGAAGGCGAGGCTAGAGTACTTCCCGATTAGAATTATTTAAAGCATTTAAGTATGATTGAATAATTATGTGGCTGTATATTATAGGTGATTGAATAATTATTTCACTGTATATATAAAAGTTTAAATCTCAACAAAATAGTAGAATTCGCCGAATGCCTGATACTATAACATGCAATCTTCATAAATATAGATCATAATTATATAATTTAATTCTGGTTGTAACGCGCTTTCTGATTGGCTAAAAAATTATTTTATATCGTATAAAGAATGTTGCCTACGTCATAGTAAGATTAACGTCAAAAACGTATCAATACGCCTGACGTTACGTTTGAATTTTGTACAATTTTACGTCAATTTAAAGGTCAAATTACCGTTTTTATTTACAATGAAGAGTAAAAAAAAATTAAATTATAAGCAATGAATTCAATATTTATTAGTTTTATACGATATAAAATGGTTTGGAACAGTTTACGCTTTTTTATAAACCGCTTCGCGGTTTATAAAGCGTAAACTGCAGACTCATTCAAAAAATCTTGACAAGCAAAAATGTAAAAAAGGAAAAAGGTAACAATTCAAAATCCTGAAAATCCTAATCGGGGGGGGGGGGGGGGGGGGGGTTACCTTTAACTTCAATTTCACAGTTCATTTCCTTATTTTCAATTCATTTTTTTTTTACATGGTCCCATAAAAGTGTGTGTGGGGGTGTGTGTGTGTGTGTGGGGGGGGGGGGGGGGCAACTCCATGTTAATTCAATTTTTTGTATGTAAATTTACGAAAAATCTTTGCTGCACAAAAAAGTGCGTGGGGCGCCCCCCCCCCCCTCCCCAATGCTACGTGCTTCATTAATTTATATTTTGAATATATTAAACATTAAATATTATCTTTTGTTTCTTCCCCTTAGATATTATTTTTTTCACATCCATCGATTTATTACATTTTTGTGGTTTTATATTGGGGGGGGGGGGGTTTGCACTTAAATTTATGTGAATTTTTAAGCATTTAAGTTGAATATTTACATAGAAAATTATTCATTCGAGTTTCTGTATGCAACTATAAGATACACTGCTTATCGCCACTATCTTTGTGATCAAAAAATGTACCCACCCAGAAAACATCGTTTGAAGCCTTTAAATGGCCAATAAAATCGGTATTCCAGACCGATTCATTCGACACTGCTTCTATTTAAATGTAAAACCCACAGAATTCCATTATTCACGCAATAGCTTCCCTGTCATCAACCGGGTTATTTACTGATGACAAAACATTCAGCCCGAATGTGTTGATTTCAAAGCTTTGAAAATAAATGGAAGGAGATGGCGGTGTATGGCCTCCGTTTAATCGTATTACTGCAGGTGGCGTACAATTGTATACATGGAGCTACTCTTCCCCTCCCGTCGGAAAACTCCACGGGTAAGTGTCTCCGAAGCTGAATATGCACCTGCTAAGATTTTTCTGTTTTAGAATATTGTAAAGAAATAACAGATACAAAGAATGTCCTCCACACCTGTAATCCCTCTGATATTTAGCATATTGTTACCTGAACTGCAACGCTTCATGATAAAAATATTGTCAGCGCATTTCTAAAAAATCGAAAGTTATTGAACGATTGGAATTTTCCTACAGTTCTCATTTGAAATATGACTGTTTGAATTGAACAATCATGGCAGAAACATGTTGACAAAGACGACACACCCAACCAGAATAATACGTAGTTTTACTTCCAGACATTTAAACAACGAAAAAAAAACCAATCGTTCAACAATATTACTTCTTTACACTTGCATTTTATGATTGTCTTGTGCTAAAGCATTATTGCTTGAATTAAACCACACACAGTAACTTTCCTTATTGATAATACAAGTGCATTTAAAGTTTTTAATGCATATCTCACGATAAGGCGGTTAGTGCAATGTGAGGTTTACAAGTGAATGCTTTACAGTGGGTATGAACGAGCAGCCGTCCAGATCACTAGTTTTCAATTACATGTAGCAAAGTTACTTTGAAGAAGGTCGGCTCCAAGTTTGTTTGAATATTCTAGGGATGGTATTTGTTTACCTTTTTTACGTATTCAAGCCAGAAAATTTCAAAAAGAAAATAAAGGCGATTGTAATTGAACAATGTGAAATACTGCTGGGGTACGTAATGAACAATTACATAATTTATATTACTTGATGATTTGACAAGATATATGTATACATATTCATTGAATCATATATGTAAGAAAGGTGTGAAGGATTTAAACAGGAGAAAATTGACCCATAAAACAACCCCTTTAAGCATGATGAAAGACTACAAAGAGGATAAAACTGACCTATAAAGAAACCCCCCTAATCTCCATACCGAGGTCAAGAACATTAAACCAACCTTTAAGTTTTGTACAGACAAAAGGTCTTGAAGCTTTTGACCAACCAGATTACTCGGTGTCTGAGTTTTCATTGAACTATTTTATAGAGCATGTATATACTTACATTATTATATGTATTTTGTATGTTCTGTAGCTCTTTTTCATCTTAAGATCGTAAATCAAGATAACCATACGTTTCGTAATGTGATTCGCTAATCAGAGTTAAACATGATGTTCAGAAGATGTTAGTATAAAGTATTAGTTTTGTCACAAAAAATATGTGTTAACAAGTATACTACAGGTACATGTAGTACCATATATTATTCAATCTGTAAGATTCTGTATAAAGCATGTGCAAATCTTTTTTTTTTGTTCTAATTGTATGATTGTGAATATGGAATTAAACTTCTCAACTGTGGTAGTGAATATCGTTCATATATTCCGCAATACTTGTACAATAATAGAAACGCCTTTTACATCTAAATCAACTGCAACAACAACATAGTAATGATCTTCTATCTTTCAGCTACTATGGAAACCACAACAGAACTATCGACAACACCAGAGGTTTCAGACACAATAGGCAATATTGACTCGACAACTTCCATATCAACACGTCTTTCTTCTATACCAACGACAGAACTATTGACAACATCAGTAGTATCAATCACAACATCAGTTAGAGAATTGTCATCAACTCAATCAGCAACTGTACAATCAACACAGCCTACAACAGAATCAACGACACAATTATCGAGTATCACATCAGAAACAATGACATCCTCATCTGTATCGTCATCACCATCCAGTAGTACTTCATCACAACCACAAACAACAATTAGTACAACAACACAATCACCAACAACAACATTATCTAGTACAACAACACAATCACCAACAACAACATTATCTAGTACAACAACACAACCACCAACAACCACTTCAACAACACAATCACCAACAACAACATCCACTTCAACAACGAAACCGCCAACAACAACATCCACTTCAACAACACAATCACCAACAACAACATCCACTTCAACAACACAATCATCAACAACACCCACTTCAACAACACAATCATCAACAACAACACCCACTTCAACAACACAATCATCAACAACAACATCCACTTCAACAACACAACCGCCAACAACAACATCCACTTCAACAACACAACCGCCATCAACAACATCAACAACAACACAATCACCAACAACAACATCAACAACACAATCACCTACCACAACATCTAGTACAACAACAAAATCACCAACCACAACATCTAGTACAACAATACAATCACAAACCACAACATCTAGTCCAACAACAGAATCCTCAACAACATTATTGATGACAAGTCCAGAAACACAAACATCAAGTTCATCCACGCCAACGCAATCAACAACATCGATAACTCCCAGTACAACAACCTCACAAACAGCTCCAGTTCCAACAACTCAAAGGAAAATAAACTTCCAAATTGCCTTGAACATAGATGAAACAAGGAACCTCTCCAATACAGAAGAGTACGCTAAAGTGGTCGATGATTCTAAACACGCCGTAAGTATGAAAAAAATAGCCAGTATACCTCTATAATGTAGAAATACAGTCGTATTGTTTTGTTAATGTAGTTGGTATTTCTTTTTCAGTTGACTAGCTTATACACAAAACAATTGGGGGATAAATTTACTAAAGTTGATATCAAATCTGTCAGGTAAGGCATTAAATACATTAAATGTTACATTCTAATACTCAGATAATACATTATGCATTAATAATCGTACGGTTTTAAGAAATTGATAAAGGATACATTGTAATAAAATGTGTTTATGGTTCAGCATTGGAATTACATGTATTTTTTTAAAAATCTATAAAATAAATGTTTTAAGGAGACTGGTTGGTCACAGCCATCCAGCCCTCTTAATTCGATGCGGTCTATATAATATTGGACTTCAGTGTCTTTCTCTTATTTCACATTCAGAATTGGTTCGTTGGTTATTGATCACGATGTATTCGTTCAAAATTCGCCCTCGGCATTAGTTGACGTCGTCAACCTAATGAAGAACATATCTGAAGGGAAAACTAACGTGACGTACAACGGAAATGACGCAAGTGCTCTCTCCGTTTCTTATACGGATTCATATAATAATCAAGGTATCAACGTAAATTAAAATATTTCATGCATAAGAAAACTTCAAACTTTAGGTTGTAAATATAAAATCAAATTGATAAACAAAAATTCAAATTAAAGGATTTATTTGGTTTTCATTTATTACAGACGGGATATTGCATATAAACGTTCAATAAAAACGTGCACGAAACTCTTAAAACGTCGAATAATTGTACGTTAAATGCACTGCTTTTAATCAATTTCGAACAGAGAGCGAAATATAATGTCATTGCAATTTTCTTTTCACCAATAAATTGTATTTCTTCACTGTTAAAAATCTTGTATTACTACTATGTGGCACTTCATTTTGATAGAAAGTTTTATCTGCTTTTACCCTTCTGATACATGTAGAATATTTGTTCTAGTGCCGATCGACGACAAAACAGATCCCACAGCTGTCATTGAGTCCAGCTATGTATGTAACTCCGACCAGACCTGTGAACGAATACCCACCACGTAAGTGTTTAGTACAGATCCGTATACTATAATTGTTCTGTAAGAGTCTTCTTTCTTTATCTTTTTTCAACATTAATCATTCACCATTGTGATAGGTTTGGTTACTTTTTCATTTCTCAGGACCAAAGACAACAAGGAAGACATTCGTAAGATAACTGTGGAATTTCTTATAGATTGTGTTAAATGTACAAAAATTCTTTCAAATAAATGTTGATGGCTACAGTTTTGTATTCAACATGATATGTTGTCTTTTATTTTACAGTGATTATCATAATAAGCTCTGTAGCTGGGGGTGTCGCCCTGTTGATAATCATTGCCGTAGTTAGCATTGTCTGCTCGCGCCGCAAAAAACCAAAGGAACCTGTGACAACTGATCGCCAATACCAGCATTTTCTCTTCTCCCAACAAACTACGGTATGTCACAGTTTAAAATAACACATCTTTATAATACAGCTTCAAAAATTGTTTTTTCAGGAACTTCTGCAATAATTCTTTCAATATTTTTTCAGGATATATTAAACAAGGCCAACAACAGGCAACAGAGTTTAGGAAACGAATCAAACACGAGTCGACTTCAAGAAAACTACAGTGGCAGCCATTATGCTAAATTAGGACGAGTTCCAAGTCGACCTCCAGATAGCTACGGACTTTATGAGAGGACAGGGGAGCAGAAATCTAGAGAACCAGATGTATTTGTTACCACTGCAAACACGAATAATTGGGGAATGCCATACGTACCTCCTCTTAATAACGAGAGGGGAAACAACAGAAGTAGAGGAACTGATGGAGTTGACCAAAATATGACGATTTACACGTCAACTGAAGCGGTGAGAGATGACAAGCTTCTAAACAACCAAGCAATTCCATATAGAATAGAAAATAATGACAGAAACCCCCCAAAACCCACGACACAATTTATTTCACAAGGAAATAGAAAAGGCGGTTATGGAAGCACATTGGAGGCCACTTATTTGCCTAATTTGGAAACTAGACGCAATGAAACCCCGGTTAGACGGGATAATGTCCAAGGTCCCAACTATCATTCTAGAGAAAATATAAATTCCAGACAACACCCAAGAAACGACAGATATAGCTCAAAAGACAGAGTGGCTCAGCCGAATTACAGACAACCTGTTGGTTCAAGGAATCCGTATAATCCTGGATATGATAACAGCCGTAACCCTTACAGATCCGATTATGACGTCAGAAACCCACAAACCAATTCTCATCCTGATTTGCATAAATCCGGGAAGCGATGGTACCCTGGCTATGACGATTATATAGCTGAATTGGGCCAATCGCGAGCCGGTAATCCAAAATATGATGTAACACGTGGAAAACATTATAATGCACATTACTGACAGACTTTTGAATCACGATACACATTTCATAATAAAGGAAGATGTTTACTAAATTAATTTTTTCTACTATGATCATGTCAGTATACTTTATTTTCATAACTGAAATAAAAATGTAGAGAAAATATTCGTGAACAATGATTAAATAAACACTACAATTTTTACAAGTATATAACAGATGAAAATTACATGCTATAATATTTTTGCATTGAGGAGGTACAAATTTTAATATTAACGGACAGTTATTAACCAAGAGGGATAACTCTCTCAATCTTATAATAACTAGAAAACTGACCAGCCAGGAAGGGCCCCGCTGTGACAATTAATATAGAGAAGTGAAAAAAACTTTGAATTCCATCCTCTTTATATTAACAATGATGAAAAATAAATGCCCGGCAGAAGATGTAAAGAACTGCAATATATATAAGGTGGTAAAAAAAAAATATGAAAATTATAAGTAACAACTGTATTTTTAAAATTTCAAGATAATTCCTGAATGTCCAAAAACTCTAAATAGTAACCTTGTATCTGCATAAAACAGGGATAACCTCATGTCTTATGAAAAAAAACCTAAATTAAATGTGTATTTAAAAAAGATTTAAACAGGTGTTTTATAAAATGCAAGGCTTCAGTGAATGCAAATACATTGTATCACCCAGGGTTGACCTCAACTTCAAAACAAACATCAGTTGCAGACAAAGGTGTTCATTAATCTTCATATGACAGATAAAAATAAGCCTCTAAATTTTCTGCAGCAGGCAAGATAATTAATCCCAGGGGATTAATTGTTCTGCTCTCTCATCCTCTTCTTCTAAATTTACAATAAGATTTTTTTTCAGAAATGACAGAATGGGGTTATTATCTGATTACCTGTTAAAATTAACAGCATTAAGGCAGAAAAAAATAAAATTAATAATTAAAAAATAAAATAGTGAAAAAGAATATCTTAACATATATCTTGATTTTAGAATTCAATGAAATTATCATAAATCATTGTGTACGGTATTTTAACCAAAATAAAGTATGAATATTATATTTTAAATCCATATTTAAAAGAATGTACACAATACTACACATCATTCAAAATTGACCTTAACTTCAAAACAAGGTTCATTTGCAGACACAGACAGTGCAGTAATTAATCTCAATGTGACAGACTGTGGAAGGTTAATTAATCCCGAACGACAAATATTGCACAGCCTTCCAAGTATACAATGGTAACATTCTCAGCAGTTATCTCTCTTTGCCCATTCATTCTTTTGCATAGTTAAGGAATCTACCCCACCACCCCAGCTCCAAACCAGAAGACATAGAGAACCAAACTCAGCATCAAAATATGTATTTCTGCCTACTGAACTACCATACCAAATTTGAACTTGATTGGGCAACCATAAAAAAAAGTTATTAGAAAAAAAACAGAAAATTTGTGGACGGAAGAGTGACAGACGGACAGACAGACGGACGGACAGACAGAGTGATTGAAATTACAAATAATTTAAATTTGGAAATATTTTGGTAAAAATATATCCCTTGAATATGTAATACACATATCAGTAAATTGGAATAAATAGTACAAAAAATAACCCGATTTATCTAAAAGCAAATAATAAGTTTATTTTTCTCTTAAACGTTAGACCATTTATCTGTCTCAATAGGTAATTTCGCTTTAACAGTTCTTAAAAAAATAATATAGTTTCACATGCAAAATCAGTAAATGTACATGTTTATTTTAGCTATAGGCCTATACGCCATTTTCTCTCATTAAATCCCTTTCAATCATTTATGATATACATATAATTGTCAGATCGAGAATCATAAGTTTTTTGATGTTTCTTTATTTATCTCTCCTTTCATGGTAGAAAAAATCTTCAACTTCCACTGAATTACTACATGTAATTCTTCATCTTCGCTAGCCAAGGGTTTCCGATACACTACGCTTCTCATAAACTTTATGAGAAGCGTAGTGTATCGGAAACCCTTGGCTAGCGAAGATGGTAATTCTTTCGACCAAATATTTATTTTCTAAAAATTCGTTCTTTTTTTAGTAACTGGCTACGAGAAGTAAGACAAGCTAGCTACTAGTAACTGGATGAACGAGATGAAATCAAAGTTGGCTACTAGTAACTGGCTACTAGTAACTGGCTTCGAGGAGTAAGAAGAGCTAGCTACTACATGTAGTAACTGGCTACGAGATGAAAGAAACTTGGCTTCTAGTTACTAGTTACTGTTCAAGTGAGAAAACATACCTAGGATTTTTATTTGTGTTCGTAATATGTACATTCCACTATCTCATCATTTACTCATATCTCATATATACTCATATTTCTCACATACTCTCAACGATAATTGATGCGTTTCGTTTAAACTATCTCTATTTTAGACAATATTGTCCAGTTGACTCAAGTACATGTAGCTGTACTTACAGATTGAAAAAATCAACAAATGTTATTAATTATAACAATCTATCATGTCATCCACATAATATTACAACAAAATTACCCAGATATCTCTCTTAATCTGGTCAGCTACCAGTGCATTTCGTTTCAACTATCTCTATTTTAAAGACATTTTTTCATGCAACTCTAGTAGCTATGTCTGAAGACATTTGTAACAAAATGCACTAGTAGCTGACTACATAAAGAGAGATATCTGAGTAATTGTGTCGTAATATGATGTGGATGACTTGAAGGAATGTTGATATAAGCAAGACTGGCATATATCTTCAATCTATATATACAACTACTTGAGATATATTGACAAAACCGCCAAAAAAAAAGATATTTGGAACAAAATGCACTAGTAGCTGACTACATAAAGAAAGATATCTGAGTAATTGTGTTGTAATATGATGTGGATGACTTGACAGAATGTTGATATTAGCATGTCTGGCATATATCTTCACTTTAAATATACAGCTACTTTAGATATATCGACAAAACCGCCAAAGAAATAAAGATATCTGTAACAAAATGCACTAGTAGCTGACTACATAAAGAGAGATATATCTGCACTTCTATCGTATTATCTTGTGGATGACCTGATATATTGTTGATATTAACAACCCTTGAAGATGTCTTCAATCTTTATGTACGGCTATTTGAGTTGCATGAAAAAATTGTCTTTGAAATAGAGATAGTTGAAACGAAATGCACTGGTAGCTGACAAGATTAAGAGAGATATCTGGGTACTTTTGTTGTAATATTAAGCGGGTGACATGATAGATTGTCATAATTAATAACACTTGTTGATATTTTCAATCTATAAGTACAGCTACATGAGTCAACTGGACAATATTGTTTAAAATAGAGATATTTTAAACGAAACGCACCAATTATCGATGAGAGTATGAGAGGAATATAGGAAAATAATAATATAGCGCAATGTACATCTTAAGAACACAAATAGAAATCATAGGTATGTTTTCTAACTTGGACAGTAACTAGAAGCCAAGTTTATTTCATCTCGTAGCCAGTTACTAGTAGCTAGCTTTTCTTACTTTTCGTAGCCAGTTACTAGTAATCAGTTACTAGTAGCCAACTTTGATTCACCACGTAGCCAGTTACTAGTAGCTAGCTTTTCTTACCTCTCGTAGCCAGTTACTAGTAGCCAGTTACTAGTAGCTAACTTTACCAATCTCTTTTTTTAACTGGTGGCCGTGGATACGAATTGTCTCTACAAATCATCACATTATCAAAAAATTTTCACCCTTTATTACATAAATGTCCGAATAACTTTTATAATATTTTTACATTTCTTGTATATTTATTATTTATTTATTTTGTATAGGTATTTTCTCATATGCAATCCATAATGTGGTAACACACTCTTATTTTTCAAATATAATTCAGTTTTACTTCTTGAAGTCACCCCTTACAAATGGTCCATGATCTACACTTTATGAATTCTTTATCTGTTGATGCAGATCCTCAAAAAAGAACACCGAGAAGAGTCGGTTTTTAATGCTGGTTCAATTTCCTGGTAATATGTATTTATATAATAATGTATTTTCAATTTTAGAATATGAAAGAAATTAATGAAAAATGAAGATTTTCAAATACAATATATGTTATATTAAAAAACTATAATTGCTATTTCTAGAACTGTTTTTCGGTTAGATGACGATTTTTTTTTCAAAACAAATGTACATTGTAGATTTATACGCAACTGACGCGCACCAATGCTTTAGCGCATCAAGTTTTAAATAGGAATCTTTGAAAAACTATCATTTGATCTTTACTCGAATCAAAACTTCTTTACACATTTTCAGTTTTCTCTCATTTAACCTGCATTTGTCAAAATTATTGGATGAGGATGTTTAGAAATGACTCGTACATAGCTAGTTTTACCATTAAAAGCAAAAAATACTAGAGGTTTTATATGATATGTATTATGTTCTTTTATTTTGCATTGCGCTTATACTTGTTTTGCGTTGTATATAACTGGTGCTATTAAATGATAATTTTTAACAGATGAAAGAATATTATTCATAAAAATCCTAAGGTAAATTATTTCACAATTTACCCAGGCATTGATAAACACAATCGTGACGTGTGTTTAATGGCGTCTGTTTCGTTGCTTCGTTCTTTTCTCTCCCAGTCCCTTATGACTTTCCAGTATATAATCAAGATTACAACTAGACTTTAACTTCTGGACGCACAGACTGACCGAGTAGGATGAATAAAATTGGTAAAATGATCAGTTTTTAAAGTATTAGTGAAACCATGCCCTTTCTACAACCCCTTTTCTCCTAAAGAGTTCTCCATTAGATTTTATAGGCAGATACCGTTGAATAGAGAGCCCCGATCCCTCTGTTGGGTGGTCTGTCCTCACACCCCGTTCTTATATTCTTCACATCCATATGGTTTAAATTGGTTAAGTTTTGAGCGTATGTTGGATGCATGTATATTTAATTATTTGTTTCAAATAAAAATATAAATATGATGACTCTAAACTCATCCCACTCCAACCTCGAATTCAAAGCTAATGCGTGTATTTAAAGACACCGCAGGTGCGCTGTTCTAGCTTCATGTATATTTCTATATAGTTATCAAGTGTTCAATAAAAATTATTTTTATCCTTACTATCCTGATGATAGACAACAAGATCCTTTGTTACCACGCACTTTGAAAATTACGCACTTTGAAAATTTTTTTGGTTGAAAATTTTTATTGGTTGGAGCTGTAAAATGTAAATCATTCCTAACACTGTGCCGGATATTTATGCCAGTGCCAAGGTGACATTTTTGCACGCATCTAAGCTGCATGTATCGAAAAATTCAAACATACCATATGATAGTCCTTTGCTTAAAGAGTTTATTACCACCTTTGCTATTAATGTTTTACACCTGCCAGGTGGAACATTTACCTTTAATAAACAAATTCCTACAGGAAAATAATTTTTTCCATAGGAAAAACAACTTTTCTTTGGGATATTTGGAATTTCCACCCGGAATAAAAGAACTTCCTACAGGAATTTAAATTCTGATGGTATTCGAAAATAACTCCCATAGGATTTTATAATCCGATGGGAAATCTTATTTCCTTCAGAAAACTACCTTTTCGAATCAAATTCTTACAGGAAATACTTTTCTCCTACTGGAAATATAATATAATTCCTTTGGGACTTTTTGAAAATCCTATCGGATTTTCAATATTTCCTATAGAAAAATTATTTCTCCAATAAGAATTAATTTTTTTACTGTGGGATATCAACTCTTAAGTAACTATCTCATCTGTCTGGTGAGACACAAAAAAACAAAAGTGGTTATATACTCTCTGGACAGTGTTCAATCATTTGGTTCTATCATTTGGTAAATAAACTTCTACAAAACTCCCATTTTAAACGGGTGAAAAATGCCATCTTGGTACTGGCAGAAATATCCGGCACGGTGATCCATATTAACTAAAATCTATGTGAAGCTTGACGATAACAAATTTCATATTTATTCCTTTTCAAATTTCGAATTTTAAAGACTTAAATTTATCGATGATTAATTAATTAACTTTGAGAAAAACGTCCCCATTTGATAATGAAATATTAAGTTTGGTTCAATGTTTTAAAAAATACATTGTATCAAAAACAAAAGACATTCTCTTCCTATTTAGTATCGATATTAAAGCACAAAATATCGAGTCTATAATTGTTATAGCCTAGTACAGACTAGTAGAATTGATCAGAGTCTACAATGTCGATATTGTGGCTACGGATTTGTTACACACTCGTTTGGTTTTCAATCTGTAGCATATTGTGTTTTTAGTTTTGAGCATTTGTCTTTTATTTGAATTTTGTCGTAAGTGTACAGACGTCTTTGATTTTCTATACCATATTTTTAAAGTACTGATAGCCTATGTATATTCGTATACACTTGCATAAACGTCCTAAAAGCCTACGTGAAACATTTAATTCAGTTAACAAAGAAGCATACATTCCCCATTATCGATATATATAAATAAATCCGAAGTCCACGAATTCATTGAATTTTGTTTACATTCATGCGCATATAGAGCCCAGTACATTTAAATAAAAATCACATGAGAATGTCTTGTTCCTTTAATTGTTTAAAAAAATAATCTGACGTACTATTTCCTTCGAAGCATGTTTGCTGACACAATTAACTGAATCTGACTCAGATAAAGTTGAAGCGGATTTTTAAATATAGATAAGGGGCGTTATGATTTTGTTTCTTTTTTTTACCTTTTGGTTTATGTTAATTCAAAATTTAGAACACTGGGAAAGGGTGCGCCGTGTTGTGTAACATTTCGGGAGATATTCGCAAATTCATCTACGTACCTTTTACTTACTTTTTACGCATTTATATCATATATTTTTAATTTACTTTTATTTCGTCTCGTTTATTTTGTCTGGAACCTAAACATTTTTAATCGCATTTTTAGATATGTTCATGTTGAATGAAAGTATTTGATTGTTGTATCATAATTTTTTCTAAGGAGAATAACTTATCTGGATATATTTCTCATTTTTATTTATTTTGCAACATGAGAAAATATTACTTTTGAACAATTATTTATTTTTCACATTTAGCATCGAAAAGAAATAATTTTGGAAATTAATTTCAACTTCACACAAAATCCTTCAAATTTTTAATCATAAATAACATCAACTTGAAATGAAATAAAAAAAAGTAATTTTTGTTTCGTGATATATCTAATGCATGTCTGGAATAAAAACCAACTTTTTAAAATGTCCTTAGACATAGAGTTGAAATATCTCTATACAAAGATTTTTTTTACAATTGTATCCCGAAATCTAAGGCCAATGTGCTTATAAATTTAAAATAGAAAGACGTTTTATGTCTGATGAATTTTGATAAAGTTTTACTGTTCAAGATAATGTTGTTGAGATTTTTGGAAGCATAAAAAAGTTCCAAACAATATCGGCCTTCTAACCATTGACTGGCTAAGCTAATAAGAGGTTTAACAGGTGTAATTATAAACATCCAGACAACATTTCTACGACATGCATTAATAATCATTTTGTGTCGCATTCCTGTTTTTCGCCATTTCAGCTGGTTGTGATAACAATTAGCAGCTGATAACGACCCATCTATTTCAGTAATGGCCATCGAAATACCCCAAAACACGTCGATTCTGATAAACATTAAAGCCTTCTACCAGCAGCATGAGTACCCTTTAACTTTTTCCTCAGTCCCCATTACAAACTATTGCGCAAAGTTGAGAAACCGTACCCGGTTCGTGACCAGAGAAATCGCAGTTCTTTTATTTTTCTTTTTTTACTTTTGAATTGACCGAGTCATCGTTCAGTGATGCATACCCGTAAATGAAGTTTAAATCGTGTCGCTCGGCCACGTTGTGTACATAATAAGCCTCTTACTACTAGGGATTCATTCTTTTGTAAACGTTCGAAGAATTGTTTACGTAGTATTCTCATTTTTACAGTTTGTTTCTTTCTCAATGGACGATAAGTTGATCGTTTGTATTACGTCCCTCTGTATATCGGAAATTTAAACTTTTATTTATAGAAGGTATAAATACCCGCTGTTATACATTAATGGTTGACAGTCTGACCACCCGGCCGCGATCTATAACACTCAATGAGAGAAGTCAGAGAAAATAAATGGCCGAGATATTTTGATATTTTCTTAACTTGAACCATTTTTTGTGTTACACCGCGCTGCTTTCTGTGATCTGGCCTCTGGTTAAGGAAATCGATCTTTCCTTTTTTTTTTTGCTCTACATTATGCATTTATCAAAAATGTGTTTTAAATTCTTAATGAGTATGTGTGTTATAATTGGGACTATGCGCCGTTCCTATGGGCTATCACTGCCTCTACCATTTGACATGGAAGGAGAGTATATGGGTAAGTCTGCACTTATTCAGCTTTGTGTTTAATATGAAGCAGTTCAAACCGGGTGGCTTCCAACTGTTATTTTACAATATTGATTTTTTTTCGTCCTGTAGAGATCTATAATTGAATTGTTCTGTAACACAAGCCAGCGATCTACCATACATGTAAATAGTTTCAAATTAACACGAAGTTTAATAGGAAATATATTAAACTGTGGATCTGGAATAGATACATGTTAATTTACAAATTATGCTGGAATCAGGACACAGGCTGCTGATAAATACTGACAGCGTTAATTCATAAAATCCACCAGGCCTCGTAACGCACTATGAATTTTTTAATAGAGATATATGGCACCCGTATACTTCACGAGGATTAACAAGTCTTTCCGCTGGATTTATGCTTGATCATCGCTTTTCACATTCATAAAAGAAAACTGATCTCGAATGGGGAATTTCAATCCATCCTGTCATAAAACATTATTAAACTTAACATTTTCTGGGATGTCTTTATTTAAAAAAATATTATATAGAAGATTTTGGAGGCTGTGCTGATCCATAATCACCGCCATAGGTCTGGGATCAAAAATCTGTATATCATTGAAAGCTTATTTTATTCAACAAAAACGTTTCTCGGGTCAGGTGCGGGATTAATTTGCAATGTCATCGCACGGAACAGACCCAAAAAGCTGGCAGCGATAGCAATCAGTGGTCATAAAAATCATTCCAAAACATTTACTCTCACAATTCTCTCATTATTCAAATTTTGAATTTATGAAGCATGTGGATGTCGTGCTCTTTAGAAATTAAAACGTTCGTCCATTGGCTTTGCTGTTAAACAATTGATTCACGGCCATACTTTTGTTAATATACATGTACGTCTAGAAGAACCCCTGACATACTGACTTGAGTAATGGACATTTACATGTACCTATACACAGAAACGTACATAACGATAACGATCACGGCTCAACCCAGTATACATACATGTACACAATGTGTATAATTATACCTATAAAGACCTAACATAGATGCGATAATTCTGTGTACATATGTCGTCCCCAGATCTTTTCAAACATTTCGACAGCTTCATTGAAGACTTCATTGTCCTGAGCTCGCCTGCGGCAGAACTACGGGTGTATTTGAATCGGTCAAGTTATGGTAGTTTAAAGATCTTTACTTAGTTAAACGATTCATGATCTGTCTATTCATTTTTGAAGATTCAATATCGGTATGTATTCTAAAAAAACCCAGCTAATTTTTTGTTTGTTTGTTTTTAAATATGAAACAGGGACGTATAATTATACTAACCTGATAATACGCTGAAGTATTATCATAGTATACACTGTATATAGTGTATATTTCTATAAAAACGAAAATAAATTAGGTCAATTAAACATAACGTTCTAAAAGAAAGAAAATTGGATTTTTGAATGACTCAGACATTTGTTTCTCGGAAAAATGCAATCACACGAGCGACTCCGGATTGCGGTCATGTTCACGAACAAAATAAATTCAAATGACACCCCTAATTACGCACGGTGAGATAGGTGTAGGCACCTATCCGACAGTCATCCAATTTCCTGTCATTGGAATCCTCAATTACTCATTGTTTTCAGGTGAGGTAACCGTCAATTTAAAAGAAGATGGCGAGCGCTTGCGGCGTTCTGCAGATGGCGTGTCCATTCCCGCCAAAACAATAGAGGTCACCTTCCCTTTCAATAACGGACAAGTGGACCTTCATTTAAAAAGAATGGATGAACTGTCAGCGAATGTTCCTGTCTTTGCTGCCAATGACAGAGGAGAGATAGCGCGACAGTATATACAGGACAAAAGTGTTAGTAATTAATGTACTTTCTCCACATCACACCTAAACTTTATTTATATGGTAAACACAAAACGTATATCACACGCGTTCACTTGCTGAATGCAAAGTACTAGTATATGAAAAATGCAGTATTCTTTTAAATACATTAATTCATATAAAAGTTTCATATATACAGTGTATATCTTCAGTGAAATTATTTTTTACAAATGAATAACTTCTTCCTGTGTATTTATCGTTTATAAGATTTTCGTGAATTTGCTGACATGCATTGGAAATGAATTTCTCTATCTGAGTTCTAAGAAATAGAAATAACTACGTGGCTTTAAAATAATTCTAATGACTTGATATATTTTGACAGAATGTGTTTTTCTATCAAGACGAAAGTAAATTTGCCGCTTTTTACGTCGAAACCACAGACAACGCACTGTGCATGGTATGTATAAAGAGAATGCAACATAATAAATGAATTAGAGTATATAAATGCATTTAAGATAAAGAATCTACCATGTTACACATTTTGTTATCCAACAAAGAATCTCTCGTGAATTTTAGTTTGGAAGTTTTGAAGATAGATCCAACGAATATTTTCTGGAACCAAAAGAGAAAAATTGTAATCCGGAAAGTTCTGGGGTGTTTAAAATTCTGATGGCCAAACACACAAATATCGCCTACAATGATAGCATACCAATTGGTAAGCTCATAAAATGACGTTAAAGCTTAAAATTATATATGCTGTTGATATAACTATTAATACGGTACTTAGCATGTAATTGCGCTGATATGTTGTTCATATTTGTGCAGATAAAACACAGAGGCGATATAGAGCCACCCCGCCGGGGGCCCCTGTACCCGAAGCTCTTGTGAGGCGAAAAAGAGCCGTACCCGAGTACAAGATAGAAACACTGTTGGTCGTGGATTTCTCTGTGTATAATTAGTGAGTATTTAACACGGCTTTTTTTTCATAAACCTAAGAATCAACGCAAATTATCTCGCTTTTGTTACGAATTTTAAAAATGATACATGTACAGAAACAGGTTTATTTAACAGCGGCTTATATTGTTTCCAGAGGATATTTGGCCATCTAAACTTTTCTTATATACACACAGAAAAGAGAATTTCAAATCTCTTGCCTTTATTACATGGTACCACCCTTATTACGTATTATAAATAATGTGAAATAAAAGAAAAGAATGAAATAAATGAGTACCATGATACAGGACGAAAGCTGATACATCGTTATCTCTACTAGATGATGTCATTGTCGTTATGCTGCGGTATATAGTGTCAAATACGTTACAGATTAAACAAGATAATATTTAAAGAGAAGAAAACGATATAGCGTGCTAAAATATGATTACCTTTAACATTTAACTATATATCTAATATCATGGCGAAATGAATACATATACATTAACACAAGTATTTTAATCCAAATTTATTCGAGTAACACTATAAGTTGGGGGTGTATAAATTTATGTCAAATTGACACGTTCTTCAAAATAACCTGCATTGCTATCTTTAATATCACCCATAAACCGAAATATTTTGCGAATGTAAGTAAATTTCGGGACAAAATTACAATTATTTGAAGTTCTAAATAAGCATCACCAATAAAAGTGTATCGACCTTTTGAATTATTTTACTGTTACATGTATATAAACGGCAAGCCACAATTTCCGACAACTAATTGCTTTAATTCAGCCATAAATAACGTTAAAGTAAAGCTTGTCTTGTAAATTATTGATCGATACAATGACGGTGGTTGGTATACACGTTATCTACTACATGAAATGTATTTTTTGTCTCTAGCTGGTACACTCAAAGTACAAAGACGACTTCCGGTGAGAGGGATGCGGAAGCAAAAGCCAACATCCGGCAGTACTACGCCTGGGTCATCAATGGGGTAACTCGCATAGAGCTAATTTTGTCTTGAATAAAAGATTATAATGTAAAGATATTTCATAACTTACATTATAAATGTGAACTAGTTTGCCAAAAGTTGATACAAAAAGAAATTTTGACGATTTTCATTTTATACATGTGATAAATATAAAGTTGAAATTTGATTACTTTTGATCAGTGACACTGAGAAAAAACATGTAAATCTGGGGTTTTTTTTGGTCAAACTTTTAATTACTATTAATATTAAATCAATCAATATTATATTTAGACATTAGTGCATTAAGTGTCTGCATTGAAATAAGCGCCCCATGTGTTTACAGATGGATGTACGATACAAGAACATACAGACCTCCTCATACACAATATCCGTTGTTTTTGCTGGAATCTATATAGCAGATGTAAGTATCGTTTATGAATTATTATTTTCAATATTTTTTTTTTTTTGCATGGAACTAATTTTAAAATTTCAGTATTTATTTGCACAGCTTTGTTTCAAATAAAAATCAATCCTTTAAAAAAAAAAAAAGAATTTCTTACTATTTTTGGGCTTTCTTCATTGGTGTTGCCCTTGGCATGCATGACCTTGGTAAAAGAAAAGTTATACATTTTTATTCAAATTAAGATTTAATGTTCAAGAATTTTTGAAATGTGCTAGAATTTTAATGGCGAAAAATATAATGGGAATACTCATGTAAAGGTATAGGAGAGAGAAAAGGCCAATGACAGGCAAACGCCCGTACTCTATGACTTGTATTCCTCAGCCGACACTGAGTTCTGCCACAGCTCTCTCTTTTGTATAAAGGGTTTCTAAAATGTAATTATTAACAAAATTGTTACTTTGTTTGACTTCAATAAGAATGCAAGGCTGAATAAACACGTATTAAAAGAGTGATATATGGGGACATATTTTTTCCATTAATGCAACTGGGCATTAAGAAAGAAATCGGAAAACCATTGAAATCAAAATATACATGTAGTGAGCTTTTGAATGCTTTAATGAAGACTTTGCCTTCAAACCCAATAAACCACTATTATTACACAGCGCTGATATTGAAGAAAAGCATAAAAGTCGAAGAATACAATATCTTTCGAAATGTAACGAAATAAAAAATCATCAGAATAATCGTCACGAAGTCGTTCCTTGAAGAAAGTATAGAAGTCTGAAGCAATCGTTATCACGAATCAATAATTTTCAATCTTTCAAAAACAACAGTTTTAATTTTCTCAACTACACAATTTTGAATTGAATGTTTTTTAGACACCTTCAAAATCGACCTTCACGGAAAACAACAAAGATTCTTCAGTACCTACACCTAAAGTTGAGGCCTCGACCGTTCTTAGTGACGTCACAAGCTGGGTTAACAGCAATGCGGGGAGCCTTCCCAGTAACGATCACGCAATGATGTTTTCAAGGTAAAATTTTTAAATACATTGTAGATTCAATTTCACGTGATTTTCAACAGTTCAACAATGTGGACAAAGTTAAAAAAATCAAACGCCTTTATTTATGATTTTTTTTAGACAACGAAATTAAAACCTCAAAACAAAAACTCAAATATCATTGATATAAATTAAAGGCGTTTCAATCATATTACCACAGTAGGTATAAATTTACATGAATTTTTTCTCTCGGTCTTTTACATATTCTCTAATGGGCCGGTCACCGGCTGGAGTTGGTATCATAATGACCGTTGTTTTGTCGCCACAGGTACGACTTCACGAGTTCAGGGTCCAGCAGTAACGCCGGCCTGGCCTGGGTCGGGGCGGTGTGTACTACCCAGAGTGTGTCCATCGTGGAGGACCATTTCAACTTCGTCATCCTGACAGTAGCGGCTCATGAACTCGGACACAGGTTTGTAAAAACATAATTATACATGTATATAAAAAACTGTTTAGATGACTTCTTGACCGCGTGTATTTATCAATGATAATGAAATATAAATAATTTGGTGTATTCTATTTGTCAGCCTGAGCGCCGAACACGATGGTACAGGGAATGGTTGTAGCAGCTCGGATGCCTTTATAATGGCCGCATCGTCCTCTATAGTAGATAACACGAATCCTTGGAAATTCTCAACTTGCTCAACGGGCTATTTCACAGCCTACATTTCGGCCTTAAACAGGTAAAAAGGTCATTCTTATACATGTATATGTGAAAACTTTCAGAACAACAGTTTTTCTTTAGCTTGAAATTTACTACAAATTAACTCGATTCTGTTTTTGAAACAGCGGAAGTAGCGGAAACTGTATGACGACACTAAATGCAGGATTTGACCCGACAGCTTTAAACCAATACACAAGTTTACCTGGCCAGGTGTATGATGCAGATGCCATGTGTAAACATATAGTAGGGCCTGCATCTTCATTTTGCATGGTAAGATTGTTTAGAAGTTTCTTACTTTAAAACTAGGAAAGTTTGATGACTTTGAATATTTGTATTAAATGGTCTCCATTAATGGACAAGAACAAATTAAGAGCAATGAAGTACTAGAGGAGAACTAAATTTAAGAAATCGATATTTAAAACGATAAATTATGACTGTTTATTCTTATTTGATAATGTACTCCACAGTTCCCGTATAACAACAATTATACGTCCATATGTACTACTTTGTGGTGTCGCAAAACAGACGGAAGTGGGCAGTGCGAGTCGGCTGCGGGGGCGGACGGTCTTCAGTGTGGAAACAGAAAGGTATTAATAGTAAAGTCCAGCTGTAGTTAAACTAAATAAAGCTAACTTTTTTATTTACCTATGTTTTGCATGAGTATTTTTGTTCTAAAATATTGATAATTTTATGATGAACTATAAATTACCGGTATACCTTTACATTGAAACACATCTTCAAGGGGTAATAATGTACATTAAAGATCGAGGTAATATCTAGGAGTAAAATATTTTTACGTTATTAGAAATATCAGATCCTTCATATTCAAGTTACTTTAATTTGTTAACATATTTTAAGTTTAATTTGTTAACATATTTTAAGTTTGGTCGAATTCTTGAATTATGCTACCATAGCACATTCCAAGAGATCTTCAAGTCTGAAATAACGGTATTTTACAAATTTCCGAAGTTATGTGGAATTATTTTTATATTTTCACACCATAGTATATTAAAAATACATGTTTATTAGTAGTACCAATATACAGTTTGCCATTTATAAAATGAGAAGAACACAACCATCAATTTTAAAATGTACAGTCTTTTATCGAATGTTTGATTTCATTAATTGGTTTCAAACAATTTGAAACTTTTGGTCAGGAAAAGTTCGAGTGAATCATTTATACTCTTAATACAAAGGGTTTACTAGTATATCAGAAAAACAAATTACCAAGATTAAGAAAGTTTGCTTATCTGTTGTGTTCTTATCAGTTGCTGCACAAAACACCTAAACATATATTCCAGTGAGTACGAACCAAACAAACTAACATTAGTCCATGAATGTTTCGTTGTAGTGGTGTGTGTCGGGAGTATGTACGGACGACGACTGTGCGCCCTCTGGGGACGGTATGTGTTACAATAAAAGAAGGAAAAAAATACTCTCCCTTAGATTGAATAAATATATAAAGTCAACGATTTGTCGAACTTAGCATGCTATTGATTCTTGTTGAAATCATTATGCAATGCCTATACGATATTATGTACACATTGAAAAGGCTGAATGGTTGTGACCATTTTGGACTAATTCAATTATCTTAAGACGAAGACAACAAAAAATTCAAAGTAGATTTGTTGGGGAATTTGCTGGTCATACAGCCTTCTTTAATATCCTGTTAACAATTTATTTCCAGAATCGTGTTTATATGGTGACAGAAGCGGTGAAGTGATTATTTTTAACAACGCTGGGAAAACCTGCTCACAGGTTGCCAACGAGCCGCACATATGCTACTCCGTCAGTGATGAATGTTGTAAAACCTGTGCCAAATTTTACACCGGAAGACAAGGTAAACAGATGCACCATAAAGGACGAATGATAATAAAGAAACAAGAATGAAAAGAACTCTGCTTATATCTGATCTGTTATTTTTTCAGGTTGTTTGTATGGAGACAAAGCCTTGGGTTGTACCAGCGGCCACTGTGCAGCAAATCCAGATTTATGTTGTGGAACCTGTTATACTGGCACAACAGCAGTGCCAGTGACAACAACTGAGACACCAAATTTGTGCAAAACAACAACAATACTTTCTACTTCAACAATTGCAACTTCTACTACAGAGCAACAAACAACTACAACAATTTCACAACAACCAACAACCACAGTGCAAGTAACAACAACCTTAGAGCCAACAACAACTACCACTATGCCACCAACAACTACAACCATTCCAACAACAACTACCACAGAGCCCACAACAACTACCACAGAGCCCACAACAACTACCACTATTCCAACAACAACTACCACTATGCCAACAACAACTACAACCATTCCAACAACAACTACCACAGATCCCACAACAACTACCACAGAGCCCACAACAACTACCACAGAGCCCACAACAACTACCACAGAGCCCACCACAACTACCACAGAGCCCACAACAACTACCACAGAGCCCACAACAACTACCACAGAGCCACCATCAACTACCACTATGCCAACAACAACTACAACCATTCCAACTACAACTACCACAGAGCCCACAACAACTACCACAGAGCCCACAACAACTACAACCATTCCAACAACAACTACCACAGAGCCCACAACAACTACCACTATTCCAACAACAACTACCACTATGCCAACAACAACTACAACCATTCCAACAACAACTACCACAGAGCCCACAACAACTACCACAGAGCCCACAACAACTGCCACAGAGCCCACAACAACTACCAGAGAGCCCACAACAACTACCACAGAGCCCACAACAACTACCACAGAGACCACAACAACTACCACAGAGCCCACAACAACTATAACAGAGCCCACAACAACTACCACAGAGCCCACAACAACTACCACAGAGCCCACAACAACTACCACAGAGCCCACAACAACTACAACCATTCCAACAACAACTACCACAGAGCCCACAACAACTACCACTATTCCAACAACAACTACCACTGAGCCCACAACAAGTACCACAGAACCAACTACCACTACATCAGAACAAATAACCACAACTACCATTATAACAACAACAACCACAGAACAAACAACAACTACCCCAGGACCAGTAACAGCCACAGTGCAAGAAACAACAACCTTACAGCCTGCAACAAGAACCATGGAGCTCACTACAGCAGAATCATCAGCAACCACAGAACCAACAACAACAACCACAGTACCAACAACAACCACAGATCCAACAACAAGTACCATTAATATAGACACAACCTCTACAAAATTAACAACACTAAGCAGAGAATCAA
Organism: Magallana gigas; assembly: GCF_963853765.1. Classification (NCBI taxonomy): domain Eukaryota; kingdom Metazoa; phylum Mollusca; class Bivalvia; order Ostreida; family Ostreidae; genus Magallana; species Magallana gigas. Next base: position 20,671,531 of record NC_088854.1, on the reverse strand, counting down.
CAACTACCACCACGGAACCAATAACTACCCAAGAAACTACAACAGAGCAAACAACAACTACTACAGAACCAACCACAACTATCACAGAACCAACAACAACTACCAATGAACCATCAACAACCATTACGTCCACTGCGTCAGTTACAACCACTGCAGCAATAACCACTACCACCTTACCATCAACCACTACATCTACGGTTCCAGTTACGACAACTGCGACTGTTATTGGAACTAATGAGATACGGTTCATATTTGTGATCAGATTAGTGATTGTTATCACAGAGGACCTGACAATTAGTGCCCAGTACTCAATTGTGATGATAAGGGCGGAAACTGCAGTAAGTACATGTACTTATCATATTAACCAATCAGTGTGGAATGTCTTTAAGAGTGCTGGATTGTCAAAGACATTTATAAATTTCATTAATCTCATTTAGAAGTTCTTTATATAAGTATTTAGGAAAATATAATTCTTTATGTAAAAATAATTTTAAAAAATTTTTTTTTTCATTGAAAAATTGGTAATGAGTGAAATGCAGAGAAATCCTCTTTGAGCACTTTGAAAAATACCAATTTACCAATTCTAGAGTACCTAATAGTTGATTCATCTATTTCAAGCTTACAGAACTTTATCGGAGGAGACTCGGTAGTAGATTCAAACGATGCCGAGTCAAAAGAGTAAGGTATGATTAAATGGCATTAGCATTTTATTGGAAACTTCATATCATACAAGGTCTTAACAATTATTTTATCACATAAGCAATTACAAGTACTTCCTTTTAATATCGAAATTTCTTTTTTGTAAAGAGACGCATGAAGAATATTATGTTCGAACTTATATATCTATCATTAATTACTAATATATCAAGTTATTTAAAGAAGTGTCATAAAATTGAAATATGAATAAATTTGACAGAAGTGGAAGCTTGATTGTTGATTATGATGTAATCACTAATGAGGAACCTGCTTCGGCTTCGGATGTCGTGTCTGTTGCCAAAGACCTCGTTTCCGGTACGGAGAATGTGACGTATGACGGACAAGCAGCACCAGTGTCGTCTGCAGCTTTTGTCGATTCGTCGGGAACAAACGGTATTTAATAGTAGTATTAACATTACAAGAAATAAATTGACGCAATCGTCAACAGAACGGCTGCAATTCTGCAAACTATTTGTATTTCTGAACCACAATATATATAATTATATACATATGTATTTGTAATGAAAAAATTCGAATTTTGGCATTACATGAAAATTCACTTACAGATATATGGACAAAGTTGTGTGTATCAACTTAAATATTTAGAGTTATACACATCATATATATTATACGTGTATTAAAAGTTAAAGGAACCTATAGCTAGAATTAAGATAAAAAAAACACGTTTGTGAAGTTTTGATTATTACGAATATAAAAAGTTTATATTTTCAAAGAAAATAAAACCCAAATTAGGAAAAAAGTTAACTTTAATATGGATAGTGTTGTCGGTGTGCCCGAACTTGACTTGTTTTGCGGTCATATTTTCGAATCATCAAGACCGAAAAAAAATCATAGTTATCATAACGTACCTTTCTCTTCCAGTAAATATAAGCAGTGCTACAACGGGTTGTGAAGTTTTGGAATCCTCCAGTTCCTGTGGGTCAGGATATAAGTGTATCGAGGGAAGTTCCGGCCCATACTGTCGGTACGCATAAAATTTTAAAAAATTGATTTCGAATGAAAATATCAATTTTGGTTATATGATTGACATACATGTGTACGTATGATTTTTGTTATCATTTATTTGATTTTTTTTTATAGCAAATCCGTCTCTGAATACGATACGCAAAGTAAGAAATTTTTTATCGATCAAAACTTTGAAACATCTTTGGAAATGAAAAAACCAAACATTTGGAATCTATTTAAAAATGACACACCAATTGAAAAATGAATATATATAAGATATCAATGCGATTTGTTATTTCAGTGCTGATCATAATCGGTGCTGTAGTGGGGTCGGTTTGTCTCCTTGTCACAACAGCGGGGATTTTGGTGCTATGTATTTGTAAAAACCAGAGGAAAGAAAAAGACAGGAGTCGACATGGCATCGACAATCCTGCTATCACCCCGGTAAGGCTATTGACACTCTCTTGTATAGAGTATTTTCATTCAGAAATTTGTGCTTTTCTACAATGAATTATCGCCTCTTTTATCCAAAGATTCCTTTGAAAGATTTTAAAGAATTGTTGTTTTTTAATTTTCAGGACGACTTTCATCATAACGGCCGACTTCATTATGAGAATGACAGCGACATGGGCAGTCCGTTTTATGGCAGACGATGGTATCCAGGGTATAACGAAATGGCGCCAAATGGCACATGGCACCAACAGCCAATGAGCAACGTAAAATACTCAATACCGAGGCCAAAATACTAGAGACAATAATTTTATTGATTATATTCATCATCAACGAAATGAATCTAAAGTCATGCAATTTTTCGTTCAAATGCATAATAAGACTAAAAAAGTGCCAAATTCTCTCACGGATGAATGTGTTTTTGTTGTGCAATATTATAGCTCTTTATTTGTATCTTTTTGTACAAATGCGTTTTATAAATATCATTTTATAGCCTGTACATGAAAATATATATAGTTTTTTAAAAATTAAAGTACTCTATATTTTATATGCTTTTATTTTTCTCTCTTTACTTACTGCAGGTGAACGTCTTCATAACTACATGTAATTAAAATAACCTATCGTTAAAAAAATAAATCGCGTAAGATTGACCATATGAAGGTGTATCTAGGGTGTGTGGTTTTCGTTAGTGCTCTTTAAGTGATGTGATTTCTAACATCTTGGCTGTAAAGACGCGCAACCATTTTAAAATGGTAATTGTCACATGAAAACTGTATCTTGATACACCAATTTGTCCATTTTATTGAAAGTTACATTTGTCCTATTAATTTTTATGGACTTTGCAGTTCAGATAAAAATCAGGCAAGGAAACTTAAATTCATGTTTTCATCGAATGCAGCGATTTGATTTTAGATTTTAAAGAATTTTAACAAATGGCAATTATAGCATTTGTTTGGTGAGTTATAATATAAAATTTAAAACTATGGAATTAAAAAGATCCAATGAACAAAGTGAATGAAGCCAAATGTACCATTAGGACCAATGTACTTGGGGAGTAATATGAGCCACGAATCAACTTGCGTGCTTTATTACGAGCGTCGTTTATACAGACCCACGGGTGATGGAGAGAGGAACGACGTGTAATTAACTATAAGTTTTCGACGATGTGATTGCTTATCAGTTGTACAAATTCTATCTGTTCAAATGGGAATTCTGTTGGAGCAGTTATCTTTCTTATCTCTTGCAGTCCATCTTTCACTAAGATATCTGATTGTTTAAAAAAAATTATGTTGTCCTATACCAGGATCAATAAAACACGTGAACTATTTTGCGCTCTGCTGATTATCACCAACACATTATTTGATGCACATACATTTATATAAAAATCATTTGTTTCATTGCATTTGATTAAAAGATTTTTTTTGCCAAATTTTTTACTCATGAATCAATTATTGTCAACACAGAACACATCATACGATAAATTTAAAATGTCAGTACGCAACGATCAAACGCGTAGTTTTCACATCAAAAAATCATTTCTGTTCTCTTGTGTATTTCTCTTGGCAGCATAAATGTCTCTTTGCCATGTGAAATTTATTCAGCTTTGATGTTTTCATTTCTATTACTGCGTTTAACTCTACTTTCACAATAGAAAAAAAAGTTCAACTACCGATGAATTAACTAATTCCTTTAAAATATTTATGTTGGCATAGATCTGTCATCACCTCTTTTCAAATAATTATGTCGACGTGTCAGATATTTATGTCAATTTGTCAGATATTATGTTGACTTGTCGGAATGTAGTCATATTGACTAGAAACTCAATATTTTGTTGTCAAAGCGTGTTAGTGTCATTAACTGCCATATCATTAATTCTGACATAAAGATCTAACAAGTTAACATAATTATCTGACAAGTCGCCATAAAGATCTGACAAGTTAACAAAATTATCTGACAGGAAAAACAAAATGGCCACTAGTTTACGGAAACGTTTAACCGCCTCTCCTTGTTGCTTTACAACGCGATATATTCACATAAATATATTGTCATATATGATTGTTTTAATGTTTAGCAATTTAATTATGACAACAAAATTTTTTTAGTGACACCATTTCGAAATGTTTTTGACGCCTTAAGCACTTTAATCTGTTAAAGTCGAATTCCTCAATGTCGCGCTAAAATAATGCGTATAAACTATGCCGCCAAAATTAAATGTCGCAGAATTTATTGCAACATAATTGTGTTAGGCGAACTCACCTAGGCGATTTATCTAAGTCAGAGAGGAGTTTTCACAAAATTTGAACGGCTAGAATAATTAGTTTACCGATAAAATGCTATGATATGGAGAAGAGATGGTAAACCCCCTTGATGCTTTGGGGTTAAAGCTTTGGTTAAAACCATATATACAGACTGAAATTAATTTTTTTTGTTGAAATTTTTTTTTTTCTTATTTCAGGTACTATTCATTTAACATTTTTAAAAACTGCATTCTTCGTGTTTCTTATACATGTATACTTTTTCGTTACCATAAAATAATCTAAGTATTATGTTTCCCAACCCAAAGGTTTAGTCTTTCTTTTTCTTTTAAAGTTGAAAATTTAAAAGTTAAAAATTAAAAAAAATTTAAAATTTAAAGTTGAAGTTTAAGAACTATACAGAGCATTCGGAAATGTCTATTTCTCTCAGTAATTTTATATTTAATCTTTCAAAAGCACTTCGAATTATGAAGAATCATTATTAGTTGGGTATAGATAAAACTCTTCATGTATAAATTTATACATGTATTATTTGTAACCTAATTAGAATCTACAAAAAGTCTCTTCGTTTTGTAATTCAAATAGTTTAACTGAAATCATGTATTTATTAAAGTATTTACTGAAATAATAGAAAAAACTGTTTAAATCTTGCTTGTATCATATTTGTTTTATTTTTGCATTCGTTTATTTACACTTAAGGCTGTTGTTTTTTTTATCACTAAACAATGTGCTTCGCCCTGTCTCTCACGCTTATGGAGCTTTGCAGTTAGCTACTATATGTTTACTGCTTTACATTATTTTGTTTATAATGGACATTAATTGGGTTAAATTATTTCTCAAACTTTAGACGACAAACTTAAGTTGAAATTCCTTGTAAACAGACAAGAAGTCATCAAAATATGGACGCGAAAGCTCCACAAATTGTACAATTTTCAACATGATTAATTTTCAATATAAAAGATAGGATAAAATTTTTACGCATTTACATAAATACGACAAATTTAAAACGCAGAATAATATTACGACTTAATCAAAGTCAACAAAGCTTGAAATGGGCAGTTAAATTATCCAAAATATATCGACTTATATTTTTTTCTTTGTACAAGTCGACATTATTTTGACAATATATTCATTTTATAGGAAGTTGACACTAATTCTAATTTGCCATTTAGAGGTTAAACACAACATCAAGAGGCGGTGATACGTTTCCGTACTAGTTTGATGAAGAAAATTATCATTCATATGACAAGTTAACTTGCTTAATAATGATGTTGACTTGCCAGATGTTATGTCGTCTTGTCAAATAATTATGTCGATTTTATGAATTATTATGTCAACTTGTCAAATAATGAAGTTCACTTGAAAGATGACAATTTCGACTCGTCAGATCCTAATCGACTTGTCAGAAAATATTATGTCAACTTGTCAAATAATAAGGTCGACTTAGGAAAGGATCATGTCGACATGTCAGATCCTTATGTCGACTTCTCAGAAAAATTATATCAACTGGATGGCACAAATTGGGCATGGTAGTGTTGAATTTAAAAAAAAGCGAATAAGAGACAAGTCGACATAAGGATTTGACAAGTCAACATACATGTAATAATCTCACCGGTAGACATCAAGATCTGACAAGTCGACATAATTATCTGTCAAGTGGTGGCAGAACTATGTCACCATAAAAATACTTTGAGATAATTTTTGCAACCTTGTATGAATGTGATTTGTGTTGGGGTTTTCCCTAAAGGAACCTATGATGCTGTCACATTAGGCCTCTCCGTGACGTCCTGCAACGCCATCTTTTTAAATTTAAATTCCATGAGAACAAATTTTCTTTTGTTTATCTGTTTAACAAAAAAGCATATCAAGTCAAATAGCATGTAAAATTTAATAGCAATGCTCAAATTTGAAGCAGTTAAAATCATTTGTTTCAGGTCTACATGTACTCTACAGTGATGCTGTGTAACTGTGATTATTGACTTCTGAAGTGCATTAATGTTTGTATATATGTAAATCTACCAAAGTCTGACTTGCGCTGCGGCTTAATTTTTTAAGTTTTGTAATAGTTCTGATTCATGAAAGTGTCATCATGATCATGTTGTAAATTTTGTATCAACACCCACCCAGTAAATAATTTAAAACATGACAAAAGGTATATGAAATAGAATTTTAAAATTCAAAACAATTGGATTTTAAAATCAATTTTATATCCTTAATTAAAGTTAACACGATTTTTTGGTAAACAAAATTATAGAAGTCTACTCAATTTGTTTAATATAAAACTCGTATTTTTACCACTGTTATTTTCAAGTTCTTTTTTGCTGTTTCCTGTCATTTCTGTGTTACTTGTTGATCAACGCTAGATACGGTCCAAGGTTTGCAATCAACCAGTATCCTATGCTTTGCAAATGGATGTTTAAATGGAACCCTTTGGGATGTTTTCAATTTTGCAGCCATAAAGCTTGTTTTAATAATTTTTTTGGTTGGCAGAAACAGCTTTTTAATTTTTAATTCATTACAAACCCTCATTACAATTCCCAACATGTATTATATTTAAATATTTTTTTCTTTCATGTGTGCTGAAGGTTTAAATCCAGCTTTTTTGATCATTTACAATTTTTATGATAATTATACTTGCATTGCGTTTTGTATATAAACGGTGGTTAATATGTGAATTTGCGGCAAATGAAAGAATTATAAAGAAAAATAGAAAGTAATTAACAATATTAACCCGTGCACGCACTAATAAAACAATGCATGACTTAGAGTTTATGCCGTCTGCCGCGTCGCTTTGTGTGTCTCCCAAGTCGGTATAAATCATTCAGTGTAAGATCAGAGTTAACATTGTCAAATTTATGGCTACAAAATTGTTATACACTTTGTTTAAAGTCCAATCTATTGCATTTTATGGTTTTCGATTTTGAACTTTTATCCTTCTTCTTGATTCAGCTATTTAATTCGCTTTATGTGTCCAAAACATATGCTGTTTTTGATCTTCATGTTAACTAAACGTAAGGTACATTTATGTTTTAAAAGTACACACTTTTATTGATTGGGGTTTGCATATGTGAAGCAAGACATTCGCCAGATTATTTTTGGAACAAAGCATTCTGATGTCTACATTACCTAACTTATTATACACTATACCCTATGTGTGCCTGAACGTATTCAACATTCAATGGCATCTTCGACTCTTAAACATACACTGAAAATGAGGGAAGTCAACTGTACTTTTTGATCAACTTAACTCATGCTTTTTTATTTGACGCTCGTATCCTTGTCAGGTAGACTCTCATGTGTGATATATTCACACCAACAAAAGAAAATTAATCTGACTAAGAACATGCGAGAAAAGGCTCAGTTTTGTGTTTTGTCTCTGACGAATTTATTCACCTACATGTATCTACACTTATTAATTTATAGATTAATCATTTATTTTTTTTGTTAAATCTATTTAAATACTTGCCAATTTATGTTGTCTGAAACCTAAACATTATTTCATTATTTTTTATCTATTTATTTTGAAAGTATTTGATATATGGATCCTGATTTATTTTAAGGAAAATAATTATCCTTACGGTTTTTACATTTATTAAAGATTATATATTCAAAATAAACAAGTACAGCACTATCAATCAAGAAAACTTTCTTCTTCTTTTTAATTTTACATGTCTATTATTTCTTTGTACAATAAATAATGTTCCACATTTAGCATTTAAAAGAAATAATGAACAAGGACACAAAACCCTCAAATCTTAAAATATAAATAACTTCACTTTGACAGGAAAAAAATGAAGTAGTTTTTGCTTTAAGCTACATTTAAGAATATATGGATGTGTTCATAAAACATTTAATATACAATTTATACCTGACTGTTTTCATTCCTGCTTATGAGACTACAATAGTTTTGTGAATTTTGTGTAGCAGTTTTATTGTAGAATCAATACTTGGTCGAATAAAATTGATTTTGTTTTAACTATTTCTTTTTGTTATGAAGTTATTGTATTGAATAATTAAATAAAAAAAATAACAATTGCTAACAAGTTTTTTTTTTTATTGCCTACTAGTTCTTGTCCTACCATATGATGATGAATAAACGAATGTAATATAAAGACAAAACTAAAGACAAAATAAATATTTTTATTTTCACCTATGAATTTACTTATAGCAGCATTTTCACCTATGAATCTATGTACAGCAGCAAATTTAAACCCATTTCCTATAAAGTACTTCATGCTTACGATGAAATAATTTTGTTCAGTCAGGCAAGCATTTCGAAAAGCTATTGCTTGTTTATAAAAGGTATAAATACCCTCTGTTATATAGTATATTTATTTGTGATATGCTTGGTCCTCCGGTCGCGATACATACTCTTCACGTAATGAGAAAATCAGAGAAAATAAAAAGTCGAGAAATTCTGATATCCAATCCAATCAATTTTGTGCTGCATTGTGATTTGACCTCTGGTTAAGAAAACTGATTTTTTGTTTTGTCTTTTCGTTTACATTATATATTTATTGAAAATGTGTTTTAAATTCTTAATAAGTATGTGTGTTGTAATTGGGACTATGCGCCGTTCCTATGGGCTATCACTGCCTCTCCCATTGGACATGGAAGGAGAGTATATCGGTAAGTCTGCACTTATTTAGCTTTGTGTTTAATATGAGGCATAGCAAAACGGGTGGTTTACAATTTTTATTTAATTGAGATTTGCAAATGTATTATTATGTATCATAAGCCACCTTACTATCATAAATAGTTTGAATTAACATGAAGTTTTAAAGGAAAATAAAGTAACTGTAATCTTTAAAAAATTAAAATTGGTCAATCGTATACAACTTAAGCTTAAATCTGATGTAGGCTGTCGCTAAATATTGACAAGAATAGTTCACAAATCAATCGGGGCCCATAATACATGGGGTATTTTTAATGGAGATATATGGTACCAATTTTTTCCTGGGTTTAACACGGTTTAACACGTTGATTTCATTATACATCGTTATTCACATTCCAAAAGTGAAAATGGTCTCAAAAGCGATAATAAATTTCATCATTAAACTAAACAATATCTTATCTCTACTATAACTATTTAAGAAATATCAGAGGACCTGGTGGTTTTTAGGATCACCGCTATAGGTCGCAGTGTATCATTTTACCATCCCAATGTATTGATCACAATGGCATCGCACAATACAGCCCCAAAACGTAGGGAGCGATAGAAAATCAGTGGTGATGAAAATCATTTCTTCCACTTTTCTCATTATTTAAACTTTGAAATTTTAAAGCATGTAAATACTAGTATCGTACTCTGTAAGAAGAGGTTCTCCTATTTTCATTCACTGTTATGCGTCCACATGTACAAACCATAGCTAGTGCATCCTCTATATAAATATTTTAGCATCTTTATACACAGCAATATACATAGACTAAAGGTTACATCACACATACAATGCAACTCAGTAATTTAATACACAACATAATTAGATAGACTGAAGATTGTTCGATCATATGTGTACATAATTTGTCCTAAGATCTTGTTAAACATTTTTAAACATTGAGGGCCTCATTGTCCTGAGCTTTGCGGTAAAATTAATTCTATCAGTTAGCTTTTGAAGTTTTATTTTCGACATGAATTGCAATATAAAAAAAACTAAATTTAATTTTTTTTTATAAACTAGGGACCTATATACCTACATACTAGTAATATATTGTATATCATCATTAATAGACCCCTAAATTTGAAAAGGTCTATTTGACCTTTATTATAACATTGATATAATATCATGTTTTAAACAAATTAAATAGATATGTGATTAACAGTTTTTGAATGACTTATTCGTTATTTGCAAATGTAGTTATATGAGCGGCGAGGTAACGACCATGTTTACAAGATAAACAAGCATTCTGGGAGTATTGCATAAGTAATACACGTCCTCTACCAGGTTGTGGAAATTGTGAAAACAATGCACTGTTGTGCTGAATATCGAACCCAAACATTAAAAAATAGGAATACAAAAAATTAATTTTCTCGAAAATATGTCAACCAGACGCTACAAAAGTGTAAACTTGATCTGTAGTTTAACATTTTGAAGCTGTTCAGCAAATTTCATATTATTCCTGAAACGCATAAGGAAAAAAGCGTGGAAAACTGAAGTGGGACAGACAGACGGACAGACAGATGGACGGACGGACGGACAGACGGACAGACGGACGGACTGACGGACGCAGAGGAAAACTATAGTCCCCTCCGGTGAAACCGTTAGGGGACTAATAAATTCAACTGACACCCCTCTGTTACTTATGGTGAGGTAGTCAATACATTTACAAAGTACTTTTCTGACAGTGATCCTATTTCCAGTCATTAAAATCACTAATTACCAATTGTTTTTAGGTGAGGTAACTGTCGATTTAAAGGAAGATGGAATGCGTCTGCGACGTTCAACAGACGGCGTGTCCATTCCCGCCAAAACAATAGAGGTCACCTTCCCTTTCAATAACGGACAAGTGAACCTTCATTTAAAGAGAATGGATGAACTGTCAGCGAATGTTCCTGTCTTTGCTGCAAATGACAGGGGAGAGATAGTGCGACAGTATATACTGGACAAAAGTGTTAGTGATGTACTTTCTCCTCTGTAACACACCACAACTTAACTAAATTATACATCATGATGTTTTATATACGCACCAAAAATATATCACACATGCGTTGCTGGACGTAAACTACTAAACTTAGTAAAGAAGAAGTGCAACATTCAATTCAAAATACCTACATGCATAGAAATGTGTATGTTTATCTATTCATAGCACAAGAAAAGAGTTTTTAAAACAAAAATCTTCGTTTGGGTAACTACGTTACACTTTCGAATTTTTTTGGCTCATTTATTTTTCCTAAAAATGAGAAAACATATAGATTCGTGACTTTAAATAAGACTTATTATTTGATATATTTTTACAGAATGTGTTTTACTATCAAGACAAAAACAAATTTGCCGCTTTTTACGTCGAAACCACAAACAACGCTTTGTGCATGGTAGGTAATATAACTCTGTGGGCGATACAACAAGTGAATTAGAGTTTATACATTCATTAAAACAAATATATTTACCATGATTATATATTTTGTTTTCTAATAAAGAGGCTCTCATGTATTTAAGTTTGGAAGTTTTGAAGACAAATCCGACGAGTATTTCCTAGAACCAAAAGCGAAAAATTGTGATCCGGAAAGTTCGGGTGTGTTTAAAATTCTGATGGCCAAACACACAAATATTTCCTACCATGACAGCATATCCATGGGTGCGTTTGTGGTTTGCACGGCAAAATTTTGGTATAGTTGTTATAATTCACAGCAGTTTAAACGATTTATACTTATATATTAATATGCAAGCATGTAAATTTATGATATTGCCATCTGCAGGATACACGTACATTATACATGTACATAACTATACTACACTTACAATTATGACTTATATTCGTAAGTGAACATGCATGCATTTTAAAAGGTATTGTTATTCATTAAAAAAAATAAAAATAAAATAAATTTATTCTCGAAGCATACGTATATATACACTATTATTTTTCATATCCAAGTAGACAGTCGATATATGCGATATAAAACTACCTCGCCGGGAGCCCCTGTACCTGGTTCTGGTGAGGATCTGATGAGGCGGAAAAGAGCCGTACCTGAGTACAAGATAGAAACGCTGCTGATTGTAGATTTCTCTGTGTATGAATAGTAAGTATTTGTATACTTTGGTCAGATTATGATTTTTTTGAGATACACCTTATGTTGTTTTCAAAATTTGGGGTTATATATTTGATTTAAAAATGTGCTTTTACTGGTGAATAGTATTAAAATCGCACATAAGTTTTTTTCCTGAATTATTCTAATGTGTCTCTAATCATTAACATGTGTTAATTAAAAAAAGTCAATTGCCAAATCAAAGTTTTCTTTTATCAATTGAGTTAAAAATGAAATTAAAGTGAATATATATAATATTGGAATTTAAACCAAGGTCTGAATGAATGAATGTTTTTCTCTCTCAAACCATATCAATGATACACGGGGTACAAAAAACCAGAAATATTTACAAATATACAAATGAAGGGTCAAGTAAGGAAGAGTACAGGAATTAAATAAATCGAGCTAATATTTTTTTGAACAAAGTTGGACAATTTTTTAACTGAAACAATATCTATTGTTTTAATAAGATTCCCAAATTTTTAAGTGTTAACATTTGATGAGTATTTTTATTCAATTAATTTGTTGCGTAATAAAGTAAATCTCTGACATTCCATAACATGTGGTATTCGTCATCCAAAGTGTTTTTGTTACACCATGAACAAATTCTATAACATCTTTCTATGTTACTCCATCTTCCAGTTTCAATTGGTAATTTATAATTACATGTTCTAAATGTTGTAAATATGACTCTTAAATTGTTTGGAATGTTCTTAAGATATATTTCCTGTTTTCTTGAAGATTCTGTAATTCAAACATTTGGGTCTACAATTGTAAATGCTCTCTTTTCTCTAGTTGGTACACACAAAGTACGAAGGCGATACCTTCTGAGAAGGATGCGGAAGCAAAATCTAACATCCGCCAGTACTACGCCTGGGTCATCAATGGGGTAGCTCATACAAAGTTTTTTGGGTTTTTTTTAGTTCCATATAATGCTTTTCAAATAAAGTAAATAATAAAAAAAGTAACTTTAAAATGTTTTAAAAAAAATGTATATACATGTGTGATATAAATAATTGATCGTTTAATCTTAGTTTAATCTTACATCGATGAAAATAAACGTGAACTGATTTGCTAAGGAAAAGTACGATGTGTTGTTTAAGAGACTCTCCGTCCAAGTTTTGGAAATGTTGAAGCGAATAAAATCTTTTAAAAAGTAAAAAAAAAACTTTTAAAATTTAATTGACTCATGTCAATTAAAGCATGTCTGGTTCTCCTTAATCTTTTCAATACATGGATCAATATCTTATATAGACATTAGTACGTTAAGTGTCCACATCAAGAAAATAATGAATATCTTGCGTTCCAGTTGGATGTACGATACAAGAACATACAGACCTCCTTATACACAATATCTGTTGTCTTTGCTGGAATCTACATAGCAGATGTAAGTTTTTTCTTAGCGTTTCTTTTGTAGTACATTTTCACTGCATGTAAATGTTAATTTTTTTCTGCAAAAATGCATCCCCCCTTTTAAAAAAAAAAATGCCATTTCATATATTTTTTTATTAAGGATCACTTTTGTCATATATAACATTAAAGCATCGTAAATGGATTGTTAAAGATACACATTTAAATTGAGATTTAATTTTGAAATTCTGTTTTGAAAATTACTTGCTAATAGTAATTTGATGAAAATATGCTAGAGTTTTAATAGCTACCAACTTTCATGGGGATAAACATGTGAAAAATGAAGCGTAATATGTTATAAGTAAGATTTAAGTACATGTATTTACAAAATTGTTACTTTATTAATATACATGTATACAATGTTAAAAAATATTAAAATAATAATATAGGGGGCATAAGTTTTCGATTTATTAGACTGAACATTAAGTTAGACAACAGAAAACTATTGAAATCAAAATACACATGTAGATAACTTTTGAATGCTATGATAACAAGAGACACAGGAGCTACATTGCCCACCTTAGCAACAGTAACCAACAAAAGCTGTAAGATGAGATATGGTACCTTTTATCGTTTTAAAGCATTTCCAGTATTTTTTGCACTGTGTTCCTTACTACTATCTTAATGAGTTAGTGAGATAAGAGCAACAGAAAATATGCGAAATACTAACAAATAAAATTTTAAAGTTTATCATTACAGTACAGTAACTGCTTAAGTGTTTCAAATTTTAAATGGTACCATACGCCAGAGTTTAATAAAACTTGTTTATCAAAGCGTCGTTTTTCAAGCGATATCATTTGGAATCAAGAGCAAACTATGAAAAAAAAACCTGAACAGAAAAGCTGGAAATTGCGTTAGTTAATTTCAATTAGTGTAAATTCAAGTTTGTTCATATCGTGATCCCTGGGGTTAGGGTGAGACCACAATGGTAGGGGGTCGAATTTTAAGATAGGATTATATCGAGATTTCTTTGAAAATCATCTTCTCAAAAACCGATCGGTCAAAAAAAGCTGCATCTTGTGTAGGTTAATTTTACGTAGTGTAGATTCAAGTTTGTTCAAATCATGATCCCTGGGGATATGGTGGGATCACAATGGTGTAGGGGTTGGGTCCAATTTTTACATTGGATTATATCGAAATTTCTTTAAAAATCTTCTAAAAAAATTATTGGCCAATAGAGCTGAAACTTTTGTGGAAATATCCATATGTTTTGTAGATTCAAGTTTGTTGAAATCATGATCATCGGTGGTAGTTTGGGGCCACACTGGGGTGTCAAATTTTTACAAAGAAATATATATATATAGAAAAATCTTCTTTTCAAAAAAGATTCTTATCCCCAGGATAGAATGGGACTGTTATTTAGTGGTCAAATATTTACGTAAGAGTAATAGAAAATAAAAACAAATGGCCAACAATTCTGTCAATTGTCTAAGAATAGTTTAAATTTTTATTTAAATCAAGATCCCAAGGGGTAGGTTAGGGTAACAATGTGGGGCGGGTAAGGGGGTCAACTTTTTACTAACAAAAAGATACTGGTGATTCTCAATTGCTTAGGTTGTCGCCCCTGAACAATGTTTTGGCCCCACCAGGGCTCAACGTTTGATGTAGGTTTGATTGAGATCATCTTGAGAACTATAATACTCAGTACGTGATATGGCTATAAAGTCATCCTGTTATGGAAAGGGCTGAATGTTTTACATAAGAATATCTGGAGAAATATTTGAAAATCTTTATAACAGGATTGTTTTTACTGCATTGTCCAGATATTCCGAATATGACTTCAAAAATCGTATTATGACGATGTGGCCCATGACCTCCCCCCCCCCCCCCCCCTATCCAAATTATGGTACTATCCAACCCCCGCGGATTTAAATTTAAAGAATCTTTTACCTACACTACATTGGGATGATTCCACCAAAGTGTAAGATTTCCTGGCCAATTGGTTTTTTAAAAGAATGTTTAAAAGATATGTAAATATTCGACCCTCTCATTGCGACTTTACCCTGCCCCTGAGATCATGATTTGAACAAACTTAATTGATTCTACATTGCCTTAGTATGCTTTCCTAAAAATTGCAGCTTTCCTGGCTACGCGTATGTGGTCTTTTAGAAGATTTAAAAAGAGTTTTCTCTCAATAGTCCTGTGTTAAATTCGACCCTTTCTCCATGTGGCACTTTTCTAACCCCGGGTCATCATGATTTGAAAAATCACCTTGAATGTTCGCTATATTTAGATGCTTCCACACAATTTCCAGCTTTTCAGACCGAATAGTTTTAGAGAAGAAATTAAAAAGATACCAATAATTCAAATAGGGATTTATGATTTTGCATTGTTTGGAAAACTTTGACATTTTACATGCATTTGATTCTTTACAATAAGAATCCTTCAAAATCGACTTTTACGGAAAACCACAAAGATTCGTCAGTTCCTACACCACAAGTGGATGCCGTGACAGTTATTACAGACGTCACATCCTGGGTAAACAGCAATACTGCGGGCCTTCCTAGCCACGATCACGCAATGATGTTTTCAAGGTAGAGATTTGAAAAAGATTGAATTCAACAGGTTACAACGTCAAAAAAACCTTATTTTTGGATTTGCGTTGTTAATTGTACCAGATGGTGATGATGCATCTTTTGTTGCACACAGGTACGACTTCACCAGGTCAGGGTCGAACGGTATCGCTGGATTAGCATGGGCCTCGAGAATGTGTACTAACCTTAGTGTGACTATAGTGGAAGATCATTTCAATTTCGACATCATTACAGTAGCAGCTCATGAACTTGGACACAGGTCTCTGAAAATACATGTACATCAACTATATTCTTTAAAGTGACAACTCGATCTCAATCAATAAGCTAATAATGATTATGAAATATAGATAATTTGGTGTTTCCCATTTGTCAGCCTGAGCGCAGACCACGATGGTACAGGGAATGGTTGTAGCAGCTCGGACCTTTACATAATGGCCTCAACGTCGTCTATAGTAGACAACACGAATCCTTGGAAATTCTCAACTTGCTCAACAAATTATTTCACAGCTTACATTACTTTCTTAAACCGGTATGCAGGTCATTAGTATATATATATATATATATATATATATATATATATATATATATATATATATATATATATATATATATATATATATTTATATAATATTATATATATATGATAGTTTTTTAAAACAACAGTTTTTACTGTAGCTTGGAATAAACGATTTTGTATTGAATTTGGTTTCTGAACAGCGGAAGTAATGGAAACTGCATGGCGACATTACATGCTGGTTTTGACCCGACAGCTTTAAACCAATACTCAAGTTTGCCGGGTCAGGTGTATGATCCGGATGCTATTTGTAAACATGT
The DNA here is from genome assembly GCF_963853765.1 of Magallana gigas. NCBI lineage: Eukaryota > Metazoa > Mollusca > Bivalvia > Ostreida > Ostreidae > Magallana > Magallana gigas. Next base: position 20,654,645 of record NC_088854.1, on the reverse strand, counting down.
ACTGGGGCCAACATCGTCATTTTGCATGGTGAGATTGTAACGACGTCTTATATATTGTTTATACTAATTATACCTGTTCCCTGCGAGGAAATCACGTCATTTTTTATTCCATCTGATGACATGGGATATTTGCCTTATACATATGGTATGGTTTCCATTCATGACCAAACAAAATAAAGAGCAATAAATGACATAAAAATTGATTTCATTTTAAAGATTAAAATGATAAATTTTGAAGTTATCAATGTTTCACTTTATTCGATAATGTACTATACAGTTCCCTTACGACAACAATTACACGTCCATATGTACAACTTTGTGGTGTTACAAAACAGACGGAAGTGGGGGGTGCAAGTCCATTGCAGGGGCGGATGGTCTTCACTGCGGAAACAAAAAGGTATAGTAAAGTCCAGCTGTATTTTAACCAAATGAAAGCAAACCTTTTAGATTTACTTATATTCTGCATGAGTATTAATTATGTATAGTAATACCTTAAGGTTTATATTTGAAAACAAATCAAGAGATGATCATTATGATTCGTTACGCACATCTAAGGTCAACGTAATACACAATGTTTAAAGATAGAATATTACGATATAGTCGGATGTAAGATTTTCAAAGTTAACCCCCCCCCCCCACACACACACAAATCTCATATTGATTTAACTCTAAAAACAGATATTAATCTTTATTTATTTGTGAACGCTATGCACGTTATGTATCAAATAGATTTCAAATGAGTGACAAACAGCACTTACTGACGATTTAGCATTTTCGCAGCTATGTGGTTATTTTTTTGTAATTATCACACAAAAATATATTTAAAAAAAATATAATTATCATTACAAGAAAAGGTATTATACAATTTAAAAATAACACTCAGGAGCGCTAGCACCTACCTTAGCCTATATTTCTAGGATACGCATGACTACACGGTTGGGCATTCTGGAAAATCTACTGAAGATAGACTGTACGACGACAATTTTGTTTTATAAAAGAAATAGACTGATATAATCCAAATTCTGAAGCTTCTTGATTTGTTGTCCAACATAAACATAAAAGTAAAAGAAAAACTTACTAGGTCATATGATAACAAGGTTCTTTAGAGCAATTGGTAAAACCTAAAGTGCGTTCAAAATCGAAGCTGTTTCATAGGGCTATTCTTTTGAACGGTAATTACGCTAACCTAGCTCCTGCGTTGATATTCGTAGTTGAAAATTTTAATGCTTAGAATCAAATTTAAGATATTAACCTTAGTGTTCACTTCGCAACAAACATGAAAAATATCTGATGTAGTGATACCTGAAGTTTGTTTTCAAATAAGAGACCTAGCGGCTAAACTACATGTAGCAATCCGTTGATTAGACCTATGACCTAGCATCCTTGAACGCAGCCCAAGCTAGCCCACCTATCTTTTTTTTAAAAAACAAGCTTGTAAATAACACGAACAGTTTAATATTAATGTAGTGTTTTAATGTAACGTTGAATTTCGTTCTGATTTAAATGGTTTAAATTGATTTATTTGAAAGCATTCGGCCAAAAAAGATAAGGATGGTTTTCTATAATATCACATATACGAAGATTATTTTTGTCCGAAGATGAAATATAAAAGACAAAAAGATCAAGTATCTGTGTTGGGGAAATTCGCCTAATGTTTTCATATCAATCGTATGACGAAACACTGCAACAGACATTTGAGTGGGTGTAAAATCGATCGTGTACTCTATCATACTCCAGAACGCAGTCGTTTATATATGATATGAAAGTTTTAAGAAGCTGTGCGATTTTCCGGAGCTGTTTTAAACATCTCGTTTAAAAGAGTATTTCTTGACAGATAATAATAGTTTTGTTGAAATTTTTATGCAGATTGAATGCTATTTGCATTATCAAACCTTTTTTTTCTTTCAAAAATGGATAATTTTTCAAAAGACAAAATCATTTGTGTTTATACATGTATATTGAACTAGGGGTAATCCTGTTGGAATTTATAAACATTTACAAAGACTATTATTGTGTAACTTTTTTTGTTTTAAATTAAATTTCAATAAAAAATAGGGATGTCAATTTTACTCGGTTGGCTTAGTCGATTAATCGGAGGCTTTAGTCGAGCGATAGTAGAGTACTCGATGATTTATTAGAATTAGAAACCGTGATTCCTTTTTAAATCAAATAATGCTGTATATACTGCCACGTACATTTTATCTTCAACTAAAGAACATTAAAAACTCATGATAACATATACTAAATGTATTTTATTTAAAATGAATTGAAAAGTATTTTATCTAAATATCCGTTAGAAAATGTCCTGGCTTTTCCTTTTTATTATTGTGATGCTTGAGCTCCGTATCATCTCAGGCAAATCAAAGTGACCTGTTTCATGGTAAGTCATTGTCCGTGCTTAATCAACAATCAAAGATTAATGGTTATAAAAACAAACGCCTTGAGATAATTATTGATATGATTAAATTTTTGATTATACAAACACCTAATCCAATAAATAACTGATAGGAAACACAAATGATTCTCAAGTACATGTCTTCCAAAGTAAATCAAAAGAGATCAATCATGAGCCGCTTCAAAAATATAACAGGTACACCGATGGGAAAGAGCGTAACCTACGGATCAAACATATGCATGTCGAGCAAAGAAAACTGATATCTACATTTGTAGAACAGATTAACTGCCGCTTTGAGAAAAAAAGTAATATTTTAAAAATACGAGTAATCGACTAAGAATTTTAGTCGATGATCGGTGTGACTGAGCGATAGTCGAGTACTCGAGTACTTGTTGACATCCCTAATTAAAAGTGATCCTCTTATGGTTTTTCTAAATTTATAGCTTATTCGAGTAGACAATTACATGTAAATAAAGAAAATATATATTATATAATGTCGTGCATTTTCCGTCATAAATATCAACCGGAACAAATTTAAAATTTATATCAATTTGATTGCAGTTTTCCCCGCCTTTTTACTGTCGTTAAGTGTACTTTAGTGTTCGACTTGTTGATATGAGATAAGTTATATAATTTCATTTGATACATTTTAGGTATTTTTATAGAAGCAGCTCACAATAAATGAAAGACATTTATTCTTTTTCGAACACTTTTGTGAAATATCGATGCAAATTGTTCAGGGCCCTTTAATATTTTAATCACATATATGTATAGATTAAGGGTTGACATAACTTTGTTCAGATATATGTGAGGAGTTTTTCCACGTAATGCAATAACTTAATTTTTTTTAGATATTTCAATACACGTCATTTGCATATATTTTTGGTTTAAAAATGATTAACTGGTTTGCGACAGTTCTTTTGACGCTTGCATAAATGTTTTCCGTCGTTTTAGTGGTGTGTGTCGGGAGTATGTACGGACGACGACTGTGCGCCCCCTGGGGATGGTATGTGTAACAATGAAAGAGAGGGAATAAATGTACTATTCATTTAAAAGGACATTAATATTTAATATACGTTAAAATCAATATGAATATCTTTTTTACATATCCCGCATTGCCCCTTATATATAAGATGTTGTATAAAGATTGAGATGTAAATTTATTTTCCAGAATCGTGTTTATATGGGGACAGAAGTGGTGAAGTTGTAATTATAATTGACAACGCCCAAAAAACCTGTTCTGATATAGCCTATGAGTCTCATTTATGCTACTACGTTAGCGTCAGGGATAAATGTTGTCAAACCTGCGGCAAATTTTACACCGGAAGACAAGGTAAATCACCAAAAGCGAAATTAAACTTAAGAAATCAGAGGATGCACGATAATAAAGAAATTCAATTAAAAAAAATTGATCTGTAATTTTTTTTCAGGTTGTGAGTATGGTAACAAAGGCCCGGGTTGTATCAGCGCTTATTGTTCTAATTTTCCAGTACATTGTTGTGGTACTTGCTACCCTGGCACATCGGCTGTGCCTGTGCCAGTGACAACCATACAAAATTTGTGCAAAACAACAACAATACAAACTACCTCAACAACTGCAACATCTACTACAGAACAACAAACAAAAGCAACCACTCTACAACCAACAACAACCTTAGTCTCAAAAACAACAGAACCAGAAACAACTACTACAGGGATTACACAAACTTCAACAGAACCAATTATAACTACTACAGAACAAACAACAACTACTACAGAATCAACAACAACCATCACAGAATTAATACCAACTACTAGAGAAACTACAACTTCCACAGAATCAACAACAACCATCAGAAAACCTACAACAGAACCAACAACTACTACAACAGAACAAACAACTACTACAACAGAACAAACAACTACTACCAAAGAACCATCAACAACTATCACAGAACCAACAACAGCAACTACAGAATCATCAACAACCATAGAATCAACAATAACTATTATAAAGCCAACACCAGTTACCATAGAATTATCAACAACCACCACTGAAATGACTTCAAAATTAACAACAGTGGAAGAACAAACTTCCACAAAAAATGAACCAAAAACAACTACTGCAGAACAACCAATAACAATGCTAGAAAAAACAACATTGCCCACAGAACCGACATCCACAACAATGCCAGCAACATTAACCACGATTCAAACTACAACACTCCCGGAATCAACTGCAAATATCACCACGGAACCAACAACAAATATATTAGACCTGTCAACAACGGTCATAGGACCAAATACACAAGAACCAATTATAACTTCCACCGAACCAATGACAACTGCAACAAAAGCAACAACGTCTATCATAGGACAAACAACAACTTCTAGCGGTGAACCAACAACTGCCACAGAGCCAGCAACAACTTCCACAGAGCCAATAATAACTACCATAGAACCAATAACTGTCACAGATCCAACAACAGCTACTTCGGAACTAATAACTGCCACAGATCCAGCAACAACTACCACAGAACCAACAACAACTATCCCAGGACCAACAACAACTTCCACAGAATCATCAAAAACTGCCACAGATCCAACAGCAGCTACTTCGAAACCCATAACTGCAACAGAGCCAATAAAAACCACCATAGAACCAACAACTATCACAGAACCAACAACTACCACAGAACCAACAACTACAACAGAACCAACAACTACCACAGAACCAACAACAACAACGGAACCAACAACTACAACAGAACCAACAACTTCAACAGAACCAACAACTACCACAGATCAAACAACTACCACAGAACCAACAACTACAACAGAACCAACAACTACCACAGAACCAAAAACAACAACAGAACCAACAACTACAACAGAACCAACAACTACCACAGAACCAACAACTACAACAGAACCAACAACTACCACAGAACCAACAACTACCACAGAACCAACAACTACAACAGAACCAACAACTACCACAGACACAACAACTACAACAGAACCAACAACTGTTATGGAGCCAACGACAACTGCTGCAGAATTAAGAACAACAAACGTAGAAATAACTACTTTCAGAGAACAAACGACAACTAGGACCATGGAACCAGCAACAACTACTAGAGAGCCAACATCAACCATTATTTCTTCCTTGTCATCATTAACCAAAACCACTTTGCTCTCAACTACTTCTACCTCAGCAGCAACAACTAAATTAGCAGTTCCAGCAACAACAACTGCTACTTTGATTGGATCTAATGAGATTAGGTTCACATTTATGATCAGATTAGTGATTGTTATCACAGAGGACCTGACAATCAGTGCCCAGTACTCACTTGTGATGATAAGGGCCGAGACTGCTGTAAGTAAAAATTTTTATCAGATTTGTGGCATTATTTTGGGTCTAATAGACGTACCTAATTTATCTAATTCATACTAAGTTCATATTACTTAAAAATATTCACCTACATGTATTTCAAGCTTACCGAACTTTATCGGAGGAGACTGGGTAGTACATTTAAACGATGCCGAGTCAAAGGAGTAAGGTATGAATACGAAGATAGGTTCCAAATATTTAAAGACCTCATTTTACTAAATTTGTTTCTTTGATTGTAAAGAGTTTTAATTGTAAAGAAATACTTCTGTACGAGCGATATAGTTTTTCTTTAAACAAGAGGTAAATGAAAGAGTATTATTGTTGACACTTTTTCTCATATTTATGTACCACTAATATATATTAAAATGTTTATAGAGAAATGTCATTTTGATGAAATATTATATGATAGGAGTGGAAGCTTGATTGTTGATTATGACGTAATCACAAACGACGAACCTACTTCAGCTTCGACTGTCGTGTCTGTTGCCAAAGACCTCGTTTCAGGCACGGAGAATGTGACGTATGACGGAAAATCTGCACCAGTGTCGTCGGCAGCGTTTCGTGATTCGTCAGGAACAAACGGTAGGTAACAGAATTATATATAATCTGGAGAAAAAATATCAATTTTTTTAGGCTGAGTGACTACAGTCGATTTGCATGTGATATGAGAATTGCTGATCGTTGTTATTTAGAAAATAAACCTTTAGTTTTTTATGTCAAAAATGTTCTGATATATAAAATACCAATATTATTGGGGTGTTTGCTTCAATTTACTGGTCAAAATATGTTCTTACATGTAAATTTAGGAATGCACTTTAGTGCCTTGTAAGCGCATCTTACTCTATAGGCAATAGGAAGGACAGGGCAACGCCAAATTTTTTTTTTGAATCTCATACAATGGCTTTATTTTTTGTTTATTCCGAGGTTTTTATTATATTCACAATCATCATAAATCGCTGTTTATACGAGGGTCAATCAAAAAATACGAAGACAATGTGGCTGTCTATCATATATTTTTAATGAAAGTCATACTTAACAGATTAACCTGTGCACCAACACTTATGTTATTGATATGCGAAGTTTTAGTCCATTTGATGAAACGGTATTTTTTTTTACCCCTTTTTAAAAACAACATGTTATGTCACCACGGCGCACGGTAACGTTCAAAACATGACGTCAAGATAAAACACGCACAGTTTATAGATATACCCCATCTTTATATCGCGCTTAGTCTCTTGTGCCTTTCTCCTTACAATTTAAAATGGCACTGAACCACTTAACATCTTATTTGCACACATTTATTTAAGAATCATAAGTTAGTTCTTCGAATTTTTCATTTTCTAACCGTGTATCTCTTAGTGTACAGTAGGGATAATCCTAAACGTCGGTTGACGTTACTTATTTTTTGACCAAATAGTTACAGATATTTTACCCTCTTTCTGACTGTTTGATATTCAAAATACAATTACCACCACCCCCAAAAAAATTATTACAGTTAAACACAAACTTGCAAATAATTGTTGCCTTATCTTTTGCACCTTTGAGCATTTTCATAGCTTGTATCGGCTTTTTTGTGAGTTAAATCTATTTTGTTTGTACTTCTCGTTGCGCCGTGACGTCCGGCGACGTCGATGTTTTTAGTCAATTCTAAAGATGACTATCTGTCTTTAGTTACTAATATCTGTTTGACAAAACAATATATCCTGTCATTATTTGGTACATAGAATACCATGACTATACTTAATTTGAGGTTTCAATGTTATTTGGTTTTAAGCCCAATTTATAGAGATATTACTTTTAACATTATATGGTTTATTGTTGACATAACACAAATCTTGACCGTGCGCCGTGACCTTATTTTTGCAGGATTAGATTATAAAAAATTCTTAGGAATAAAAGAATTTATTAATTTTTTTTCTTGCAAATTGTTTAAAACTATTGCTTAATTATGTCTTCCAAATTTAGTAATGATATGACGTAAAGTAACATAGCTATGACAAAAGTCTTCGTATTTTTTGATTGACCCTCGTATACATGAATGAGCCTTTTCCAGTCAATATAAGCAGTGCTACAACAGGTTGTGATGTTTGGGAATCCTCCAGCCCCTGTGGGTCAGGATATAAGTGTACAGAAGGCAGTTCTGGTCCATACTGTCGGTATGTCCAAATCTGAATTAGGAAGGTTTTATCTCAGATTTTCAAAAAAATTGATATGTTAATGATATCTGTAAATGCACTTGTCTCGTTTTGTTTCAGCAAACTTGTGTTCGACTTCGATATGCAAAGTAAGAACCGTTTTATCAAGAATTGTAAAATGTGACAAAATGTTTATTGTGAGAATTAAAAAATAAATAATTTATATTTTGGAATCGATTTTATCAGTTAAACGCCCAGTGAAAGAAAATAAATCTCATTGCGTTTTTTTTCAGTGCTGGTCATGATTAGTGCTGTGATTGGATCGTTCTGTCTCCTCGTCATTATAACGGTGATTTTAGTGCTACGTATATGTAAAAACCAAAGGAAAGGAAAAGGCGGCAGTCGATATGGCATCGACAGTGCTACCGGGACACCGGTAACTTTAGGTTTAATAGACACACTTTTGTGTCGAGCACAACATTAATTTGTAACTCAGTAGAAACATTAAAGGCCTTCTTTAACATTCCACAAAACTTGCCTCCATAATTTGTGGAGTTATTGGGAAAATAAATATTTTTTATTTGAATTTTCAGGATGATTTTCTTTATAATGGTCGACTTCATTATGAGAATGACCGTAACATGACTTGCCGTTCTAGCGACATAAGCAGTCCGTTTTACGGCAAACGATGGTATCCTGGGTACAACGAAATGGTGGCAAATGGCACATGGCAACAACAACCGATAAACAACATGAAATACTTAATACCAAGGCCAAAATACTAAAAACATGCAACAATTTTATTAATCGTGTTCATCATCAACGAAGTGATATCGATTAAAAGTGATTTCATACGCGATTTCTCATGCAAATGCACAAAAAGACGAACGAAGTATCGCATTCTCTGAAGTATGAATGTGTTTTTGTCGTGCAATATTATATTCATTTATTGTTTCTCTATACAAATCTGTTTTATAAAGATCTTTTTATTGCGTGTTCAAGTAATATATCAATTTTTGAAAATTGAAGTACTCCACGGTTTTAAAAAATACTTCAAGTTTTCTCTAATTACTTAAGGAGGCCTATTTGGAGTTTTTTTTTGCGGAAAAACTACAGCAGCAAAACTCTTTATTTTTTAATTATTTGTAATTAAAACCAACTCTAGTTTATTTGCGAAGTTTCAAGAAAATCGACTGTCTGGTTCTTTTTAGTGACCATCTCAAAGTAGAGGAACATTTACTATAAGAATATATAGGAAACTGTCATTTTCCGCACATCAAAAAAGATTCAAAAATACAACAATAGCTTTTCTTTCTAAAAATGTTATATATGATTAGTAAAATCATTTCCTATCTTATATGTAAAAAATACTAAATTCTTTTGTCTGGTTTTTAGTGTGGTCATCTCAAAATATCAAAATGCACCAAATTGTGCTATATATTTTGATCATTACGAACGAATATTGATTGAAATGGATTCATTTAAAAAATAAGGAAAATGTCCTCAACGATAGTATTATTTTGTATAAAAAATTTCAACGGCGTACAATTTTTACTTTTTTTTATGTTATTTTTTATAACGTACTCCTATAAAGCTTCATTTATCATAACGTCATAAAAGCACAATGGCAACGCTCCTCTACCCCACAACGGAAAAATCATTAAAAAAAAAATTCCTTAAAAAATATAAATATTTTTATCTGTATTTTATTTATTGTGTTCAATTTTATTTAAGGAATGAATTCAATATTTATTTCTTTTATACGATATAAAATGGTTTGGGGCAGTTTACGCTTTATAAACCGCGAAGCGGTTTATAAAAAAGCGTAAACTGTTTCAAACCATTTTATATCGTATAAAACTAATAAATATTGAATTCATTGCTTATAATTTAATTTTTTACTCTTCGTTGTAGATAAAACCGGTCATTTGACCTTTAAAATGACGTAAAATTGTACAAAATTCAAACGTAACGTCAGGCGTATTGATACGTTTTTGACGTTAGTCTTACTATGACGTAGGCAACATTCTTTATACGATATAAAATAATTTTTTAGCCAATCAGAAAGCGCGTTACAACCAGAATTAAATTATAAACAATATAAAAAAATCTCATAACTGTATTATCCTAGAATGCGCAAAAACTTGCCCAATGAAAACTAAAGTCGGCCTCCTTAATGTAGGTAAATGTATGCATAAAATGTCAACATATCGTAAATGATTATAAAAAAACATGTATCAAGTAAGATAGATAAAATTAAAAAAAAAACCAATTCAAATATTTTTTGTGTGTTTTAGACTATAATATTGCTGATTATCTCTGTGTACAGCAAGTAATATAGTCTCCAAGGATGTGACCTCAAATAAATCCTTCTTCTGTAGTGATTAAATGCATTGACTCATGTACTTAGTCTGGTATATTAATGTAATGTGTGAAATGTAATCTAGTACATGTATATCTACATGACGCTGTCCACTTTATTGTAAGTTGCAGTGGTCCATTCTTTTAATGAGCTTAAAAGTTTAGATACAAATCAAAGATTAATACAGCAATTTAAGTTATAATCTGATAGATGGTATTATTTAAAGGAAAAATAATATTTGTGTATTGGAGATTAAATATGTTCACAAATAGAAAAAATAAAATAAATACGATCTCATGGACAATGTGAATGAAGTTAGAATGTATCGGTTCATGAATCAAGATCTTTGTAATGACATAGAAAAAACGTAAGAATAGTCTTCATGTAGTTACATTAACTGTTATCTTTGACAATGTGATAGTTGGAAACCGAATGCGTCCACCTTAACTCTGAAAATATTCTTAGGGTATAAAAATGCACTCCTGTATATATTTATTACAATAGTCGCATGAATTATATTTGTTCTTTTTTTTCGTGAATACCAACGAAACATTTTTTAATCATGAAAACAAATAAGATTTTATTTCCAAAGTTTATGTTTTCTGAATTTGTAATAATCAAAACGACTAAATGACGAAAATCCGCCTACCAATGTCGTTGGAGTGATCATCGAACGTCGTACAGTCATTGGTTACGTCCTGGTCAATAGTTGTACGATATACAAGTGATTTTACGATTGTACGATGGATGGTCTGTACATTTTGTTGATTTTTGTTTTCACATCAGTGGAGTTATTTTTGACACAGGGACTTCGTCTCCCACTTCCGAAAGATATTGAGGGCGAAGAAATCGGTAAGAGATTTGGGTATATCATACCTGGCAGTGCACACATACCTTGCTACTAGTAATTCAGCAATTGTTTGAATGTGCGAATCTGCATTCATTAGAAAATAGCTAATGTTGATGTTTACTTATTACGCAGGGTATGTGTTAATACACTAGGTTTAATTCTTTCATAAAAATATTTCCAGTCATTTGTTAGTTCCTCCATTTGTTTACTCCAATAATAATGTTAGATAACATGTTTGTGAATTCCTAAAAGGATAAGTTTGGGTTAATGACTTTCTCTGTACTACTGTATTTGAACGCATTTTTATGATTTTAAATTTCAATAAACACATCTGTCGATGAAGTACAATTCAAATCGGTGAAAGGGAAAAAAAATCAAGAATTTTCATTGATAAATCCTGTGTTTCTACCCGGAGAATTCCACAGGAACGAAAACAAACATCGTACCGAGACTCAAAATGGGAAATGTTTACCTCTGCTCCATTCGAAAGTATTCGGGACACCTCTCACAATTTGTTAATGCTATCTGTGGGGTACTTTCATGTCTTTTGCAATGCAAAATCCCATTATACTTTCTATTTTTCATTGTTTATTGAAACCTGAAGTAGAAGAGGGAGTACTGTTTAAAAACAGTTACCAGTAATCTGGACTTTTTCATTCTAGTGAGTGGATGTAGTTTTGGGGCTAAGGTATTAATGATTATCGAGAACATTTATACATTTTACCTTATATATGTATATAAGCCTAATGACAATCCACTCTAAAGCAATGACATTCTTATAACACGTTTATATCTTATAGTTTATTCAAAGATGAGATAATTATGATTATTGTTATCAATAATAAATGAATTAACCATTGTACATTGTTATCATTAATGCGTTGTCTATTTCTCAAAATATGGTTTCAGGAGAGGTCGTTGTATACATTAGAGAAGATGGCGCGCGATATCGACGTTCAGCGGACGGAGTGACGGTTCCCGCCAAAAATATGGAAATCGTATTCACACTCAATGAAAGTCTGGTTGACTTACATTTAAAAAGAAATGAAGAAATTTCAGCAAATGTGCCAATTTATACAATGAATCGACAAGGAACTGTTGAGGCTGAGCACATACAGGATAGAAATGTACGTTTTATACAAAAGTTCATGTACAGTATATTTTACATCTAAGAGTTATATAGCCATGATAAATTGTCTATGTTATGGACAATATATTAACTAAGTAGAATTGTATAAAGAGAGCAACTTAAAACTCAATATTAACATGAGGCCTATGTACAGTTTATGTAGCTGCAATAATGTAGCCCTCTCCCGATTTTTTTTTTTTTTTTGGGAGAGGGCTACAACTCCATAGGATCTCCGTAATGGTGCAAGTGCGGGAGTGATTCACTCCCGCAACGATTTCGTCTCAAATCGTTTATAAATTACAATAACATTTGCATTTCTTAGCTGAACTCAAACGTTGTAGATGTCTATGGCATAACTTAATCCAAAAATATCAAGTATAGTCCATATATCGGTTACTTTTCGTGTATGTCAACAACGAAAGTTGAATTTGTCCGCCATGTCTACTGACCTTGACCGGTTTTATTTTGGGACAGCCAATCAGAATTCAGGAGCGGATCTTGAACTGAATATAGGAATTCCCCTATTATAAACATAATTAACGCGGTAAATATGAATTTTCCATTATATACCATTTCCTTAAATGATGTTTTAGTGATATAACGAGGTAAGATCAATTATTTACACTGACATTCACGTTATCAAGCCCATCAAAACTCCAAGCGTACATCCCATAAAATCACGCGAGAACTGTCATGGCTGCTGAAAAAGACGACTGGTAAACATGCTGATGTGTTTTATCTGGTTTTGATTTATATACGATTAATTTGTTCAACCTGAATTAAAAAATCATTTTATCTCAAGGAAGACAAATATAAAATCGATCTTTTCAGACCGAAGTCAGCCGCATTAAAAACTTAATTTTGCACCATTACGGAGATCCTGTGGAATTGTAGCCCTCTCCAGTAAACATCAGATATAAAAAATCGGAGAGGGCTACATTATTGCAGCTAAGTTTATGATGGTATAGTTAAGAAGGCATTTCACCTCTATGTACACATAAGGATTCAACCAGTCAGAGTATGTAATATAGTAAGTGCATTACATACACATCTCGTGTTCTGTGGAAGCTTTTACAAATGTATTATATTTATTCAAAGCATTAATTCTGCATCAATGTTCTTTTAATCAAAAAGATGATATAATTTAAAGAGCCATGTTCACGAATTTGGTCACTTTTATTCTTCTAATTATGTTGTTTACAATGCTGGAGTAATGCATTTCTAACGATTGGCCAACATTTGAGATCGAGTCCTGGAGTTATGAGCCAGATACAGAACTTACAATTCCTAGTTATGTAAACAAGTCTCGTGCCGTGTTTTTGTTTACATTAGTTAAATATACTGGTGAAAATTCTTTTCCAAGCTGATTTGTCTGTCTGCCAGTTCATTTATGAAAAAATGAACAGTTCCTAGCGTTTATTATATTCATTTTATGTCTAAACTTAGAATTTATTTTCAACATTTAAAATGTAAACAAAAACATGACCTGAGCTTTGTTTACATAACAAAAAATTGCATAACTGCATAACTGGACGACTGACGCTCAAATTATGGTTGACCATTAGTAATGCCATACTGAATCATTGTCAAAATTAAAAACGAAAAAAATAAAATTTGACCATATTGTGACCATGTCCCTTTGAACAAAATATTAGACCTTGTTGATTGTTTCAGAATGTTTTCTTCTATCAAGATGAGCAAAGATTCGCAGCTTTTTATGTGGAGACCGCGGGCTCATCCAACTGCCTCGTAAGTAAATGAGAAAAGATTAAAGTAAACTACCCTGCTCAAAGCTAAATTTTAATTGAAATTACCAGCAATATACAGTTTAACTTTTATATTTCATCATAAAAAGTTCGGTAGCTTTGAAGATCACAACAACGAATTCTTCCTGGAACCAAAAGACCTTGACTGCATGGAATCAACTAACAACAACCAATCAGTTTTCAGAGTTCTGAAAATCAAGCATGAGGGATTTCAGTACTCTGACAATATCAAAATGGGTACAATAACATACTAAATTCAATTTTCTCTGTAAAAAGTAAAAGATCGTATTCTTAGGATCATAAATTATTCGGCTGAAAAAGAATATATTTTTTCTTCCCAGAAAACCGGACTTATCAGCCGTCAACCGATGAAAACGGGTACTTGGACGTGAAGCGCTCAGTGGCAGAGTACAAGATAGAAATGCTGCTCATTATTGACTATTCTATATACAATTAGTGAGTACAACCCAGTCTTAATTAGTTGATCATAGTGTTATTTATTGTACGAAAAATAACAATATACTGAGTATGACCTTTAAAATACACAATTTTTGTAGTTAACTATCTACCATTTAATAAAGTAACACAAGTTGGATTTGTAAATATTCACTAAGTTTTGGTTTATGAAGCACAAGACAGATGCTGCTCATAATTGACTATTCCATATACAATTAAATTGTAGAAGTACACATGTCTTGGCTATAATATGATATCAAACAGTTCATTTGATAACCAAAAATATATCTAGAGTATACAAGACACCACACGCCTTTCAGAACAAAGCGGTCTATGGTTCTGTAATTCAGTATTTGCCAAAAACTTAAAGTTACCCACAAGCTGCATACGTAAACTGCATTAACTTTATTTCACTTTTTTTTGGTAAAAGTTGGTTCACACAGAGCACCGGCTCCAGCACTGCGGCGAAGGACACGGACGCCAAGTACAACATCAGACAGTACTACGCCTGGGTCATCAACGGGGTCTGATTAGGCGATAGTTACTTTGTCACTTTTTTTCAGTCTTTTCTAATTCTTGTATTTTCTATATACATATAATAGTATGATTGAACATACAAGTTTTCTCGATGGCACATTTATAAGTACATAACAAGTTCCTCTGCGTTACATTTAATTTATATTATTTTTTATGTAACAGATGGATGTGAGATACAAAAACATCCAGTCCTCAGCATACACCATTTCAATTCTGTTTGGAGGAATCTTCATCGCTGATGTATGTCATCATGTTTTGATTTCTATCACATATATTGTTCTCCTAATCAACCTTAAATACAATAAACAATCTATAGACGTATTCAAAGAGCAAAGAAACAAGTAAAATCATTATTGCACTAGGATTGGTTTTTTATGCAAAATCGATACGCACATTTGATTTATAATAATTACTCATTTGTAGACTGTTGAAAAATCTAGCTTTACTGAACCGTTTAAAGATTCCTCGAGTCCGAGACCCGGAGTGGAGGCTAGTCCAGTGTTAAACAACGTCACAAAATGGGTACAGAATACTGCTGGTCTCCCGGCACACGACCACGCGATGATGTTTACAAGGTTTCATACTTTGCAATTTAATCTCTATGCCTTTCAATAAAAGAAAATGATTGTAATGTTTAATCATATAAAAAAGCTTAAATTTACTCACCCTTAGGTGATATTTAAAAAGTCTAGAATCCAGCCATGATGTTTAAAAGGTCCCAGTTTGAAGATTTTTTTGTTATCAATACACCATTACGTTATTAATAAAATGGTAATAATTAAAAGGAAGGCTTTGTTAATGAAAAAATAAATAGTTATCATTGTAAGATAGGCTAAACTTTGCTCACTATTAGGTACGACCTGAAAAGTCAAGGATCCAGCAGCACTAAAGGCTTGGCTTGGGTAGCAGTGGTCTGTGAATCGCAAAGTGTTTCTATCGTTGAGGACGACTTCAACTTTGTTATACTGACGGTCGCTGCACATGAATTGGGTCACAGGTAAAAACTGATTCAGTGAAAACTGATTATTAAAATTGGAAATCTGCACCTTTTCTAATGTACTATTCTCGATTGTTTAAAGCCTGAGTGCATCTCATGACGGAGACGGCAATGGTTGTTCGGGTAATGACGCTTACATAATGGCTGCTAGTGTTGGTGTTCCTGTAAATACAAACCCTTGGAAATTTTCAACATGTTCGATCAATTACTTCACCACCTATATCGCCAGCTTAATCTCGTAAGTTGGGAAACGCCACGGAGAACAACTGCTATAATATGCTAATGATTATTCTCAATTTAGAAATGCTATAGGACATAGAAGGTCCTGTCAAATAAGGGTTATGAAGAATAATAATGAATCTTTAAGATTTTTGATTCATACGAATAAAAGATACTTTTTAAGTAAATTATAAAATACTCGTAACCATTTAAAGAAATGTTTTATTAAAAAAAAATTTGAAGTGATGTTTCATGTTCATTTATATACAGGTACCTAAAAAGTATTTAACTTAAAGAATAAAATCAACCATGAAATTTGAAAACTCATAAGATTTAAATCTAAATTTAACAAGTTTGTTCGATTTATGTACTTCGGTGCTAGTTCCGTTTTTAGCTCACCTGAGTTGAAAGCTCAAGTGAGCTATTCTGATCACAGTCTGTCCGTCTGTCTGTCCGTCTGTCCGTCTGTAAACTTTTCACATTTTGAACTTCTTCTCTAAAACCACTTAACCAAATTCAACCAAATTTGGCTCAAAGCATTCTTATGGAAACATGAATATAAATTGCAGAAATGAAAGAAAACTTTTCATTGAAGGCGGAGAAAACTTCAAAACTGTAAAAATGGTAATGCATTGCAATGCATTTTAAAAAATCTTCTTTTCAAGAACTACTGAGGCAAATTCAACGTAATTAAGCATGAATAATCCTTATGGAAAGGAAAATATAAATTGCAAAAATTATGGGTTAATTCTGTTTCAGATCTGAGTTATTACGAAAATAATAAGAAAGAAAAGGCGTGTTGCATCCATGAGTCTTGGTAAAATGGGTAGGCATGACCGGGCCAGGGCAAAACAAAAGATTGACAGTTATTAATCTGCCAATCTCATTAAAATTTCAAGATATTTACTGACCAGTATATTTGTATTCGCTGTAAATATTGCTGCAAAATAATGCGTAATTTGAATTGACGATTGCCGATCTGCCCCGGCATTTATTTTGCCCCGGCCCGGGTTTGCTTACCCATTTTACCAAGACTCGTATTCCATAATTATAAAACGAGGTTGACAATGATGAATTTGTTTGTTGTGCAACAGTTCGTGTACGAAGGGAATCTTTGAAACATGCAAAAATACATTGGTGTCGATTTTGTGAAGTAAATTGAGGCTAAATATTTCAATGCGTTGACAGTTTTCACATACGACGGTGGTGTTAGCTTGTTGTGATTTTCGTTTCGTTTTCATTTATGCTTTGCGTTAACCTGGGAACTGTCGCTTGTATTTCCTGATTTTTACGTATCAAATCAAACAGAGACTTCGGTAAATCAAACAGTTTACAGTTTACCTGCGCAAATTAAACAACATCTGATGTATTAAGAAAGAACTAAAATGCAATTCATTCAGGCTATCGGTAATTTGGTATCATCTTTTGCATAATGGTAGAATAATGCAATATGTTTTGTTGAGATGCTCGGAATTTTCTCGAGTCTATTCAGTTTAAATAAAGTTTAATATCGCTGACGGAAATATGTACGTATATACATGTATATGATTCATTTTGAAAAATAAATTGTGTTCTTTATTTGTTATAGTGCATGTTTCTTGTGTTTAATTGTTTACAATTTCTATTTACTTACCATATCTGAGTGTTAAGCTTCGAATTATAAGCAAGATACAGAGATTTGCTCACAATTCTATATTTGTACACAGATCTAAGGCCATTCATTTTTTTCCATTTTAAATGCCGAATAGGAAATACCAAATTAAAAATCTTAAGCTGAATGTAATAAACTCATGTGAACAAAATATGACTCAAACCTAGCAAAAGTTTGAGCTCATCTTGCTTATAATTCTACGACTGACGCTGAAATTTTGGTTGATCATTAGAAATTCTATATGAATTAGAGTATGTTAAATACTTGTACACAAAAAAATTAAAGAATGATATTCTGTATATAACTACTCTCTGGGGCCCCCTCTTTATACAATGAATAATGTGAAATGTGAGTAAATAAAAATGACATTGTTAAAACAGTTTCCATAGTTCTGACACATTTCTGTTGCGGGGATAAAAGAATTATCGCTATTCCTAAGAAAATATTATAGCGGAAAATTATCCTGGTTTGTAGCCATTTGTTATTTTTGAATAAAAATGAAAATAATGGGTATGGGCCATAGTAAATTAGAGTGATGTGCCTGTCAATACGGTAACATTGATTTTTATAGCTTTTTAACATGTCACGTGACAACATTTTTCATTCCAGTGTATTCATCAATCAAGTGTGAGTAAAGTTATTAAAGTCACGAGTTAACGCGAGGTAAACAACAGTCATTTAATTATAATGGAGAAGACAAATTAAATTGTTGAATATTTTTAATTTGAGAAATTGAGCGCATTGAAGTGCAATTTCCTACTTCACATATATACATGTAGGATTTGTTTTGATAAAATACAATAACTATTATATTAAAAAAAATACAATAACTAGTAAGTAGTTGAGGAAGAAAATGTACCTATATGCTCTCTTACATGTATATTTTGATCGCTTTAGTAAGTGGGGGAGGGGGGGGGGCAGAACGAAAATACAGGGAATTAGAAGTTATATAACAGTGTACTCCTACCAAATATTTAGTTCTATATCTTGCGTAGGATTTTCTTATTCTGTGTAAAAACAGTATTTCATGAAGGTACAATGTCAAAGATTACGTGTATGCAAAAATAAGTGTAAAATTCGAATACTTTACAATATTTATTTTTTTGTTATTCTACCGAGGGCCATATGGCACAATATCTTTTGAACGCCCATTGTTGCTCAGGTGAGCGATGTGGCCCCATGGACCTCTTGTTTAAAGCTTGTATTTGTAAGTAAAGTGCATATATCTTTATCATTGATACATTAGAAAGGGGTCGAATTGTATGACGTCATTGAGTTCAAACTTTGACCCGACGGCTCTGAAACAGTTCACCAGTTTACCAGGTCAAGTCTATGACGTTGATGCCCTCTGTAAACATCTTATGGGCCCTCAATCATCGTTTTGCAAAGTAAGTCATGCGTTTTCAACATCCTAAAATTTACTGGTTTATTTCTCTGAAGTCTAAAATAATAGTGTATCTCCTGACAATCATCTATCTAAATTAATATATGATAACTCAGCTTGCAGATTACCATGAAACCACAGGTGCTTGAGGATAAGACCGACCCTCTATTCCCACCCCCAAGTATTGACTTTACCTCTTTTTTCATTAGATTATCCTTTTTGGGATCTAAGATGAGAAATTTCTCCTTACAATAATTTAATAATAGAAAAGAGTAAAAACCCGGGGGAGGAGTCTATAAGTCGGGACAGGGATTGCTCATGTCATCAAACACCTGTGTCATAAGCGCATTAAACCAAACTTAAAATTAGATTCATACAGAGCTTTGAATATAAAGGTAAATATTCCAATTAAAAATATTTTCTGTACCGAAAAATATTTGTTAATAAAAACATTTCCAATTCAACAGTTGTAAGTGAGGGGATATCTAGGGTGAGGTTTGCTAATTATTTACACTGCCCTTTTTAAATGGAATAAAACCTTCATTCAAACAGTTTCCATACAAAGGAGATTACACAACTCTGTGTCTCTCTCTGTGGTGTTACAAGACGGATGGTAGCGGGGGTTGTTCCGGTTTCACTGGAGTGGACGGTCTCCAATGCGGAAATAAGAAGGTACTTACTAGACGTCGTTACATAACGTGTAATAATCGAGCTAAACCTTAATGAAAATATATCTCATCAAAATGAATTGATAAAAGAAAATCACAATGAATTTTTTTGTTTGTATTTATCAATAACTTGACTGGAAAATGCTTTGTTACAAATGTAACAGTGTTGTCATTTTCAGGTCCCTTTTGTAGATGGTCATTTTCTGATGGTCTGTAATTTTTCGTTTGTGATTTAGAGGTGCCAGACGGGAGTGTGTACCTATGATGTTTGCGCTCCACAAAAAGATGGCAAGTTTTTACAATAATGCTATAGCAGAAAAAGTATATTAAAGGACTTTCTAGAGGGTTAAAAGTAAATTTTGACTGAAACATTACCTAAAACATTACAAATACTTTTTTTAAGAGGCATGGTCACGATTTTGGTTAAAAATTATTTTTCCGTTTTTAATGTTTACAATGCTTCGGTAAGTATTATGTAATGGTCAACCAAAATTTGAGTGTCAGTCGTCGTGTAATAAGTGAGATACAGAGCTTACAATTCTTTATCATGTAAACAAATCTTTGTTTACGTTTTTACGTCAAAATTCCAGTTTAGACCCAATATCAATGTGATAAAAGGAAGGTACTATTCATTTATGCTTTGAACAAGTTAGAATAGAGAGAAAAATCAGCTTTAAAAAGAACGTTTACTGGTAATTATATTGAACCAAATAAATGTAAACAAAAACAGGACACGAGCCTTGTTTACGAAACAAAGAATTGTGAGCTCTGTATCTTGCTTATTGTAACTCTACAACTGACACTCAAGTTTTGGTTGATCATTAGAAATGCATTTCTAAAGCATTATAAACATTAAAAATAGAGAAATGAAATTTCACCTGAAATCGTGACCATGTCCCTTTAAAACTTCAAATCCTTTGAAACTATTTTATATTTTGAAGAAGTTCAACGTTAATTTTACAGAATCCTGTTTATTTGGAGATGACACTGGTACTGTAGTCACCTTTAACACTGGCGTAACGAAGACATGTGCTGATGTTCCGTCAGAACCCTCCTTATGCTACTATGAGAGTGTCCACAAAGGCTGCTGCCAGACATGCCCTCGATATCACACTGGCAGAGCAGGTGAGTACAATTTGTAAGAGGGTCTTATTACTCTCCAGCAATATAAAGACAATACATGTATGTTAAATACAGGATCTTATTACTTTCAAGTAATCTTTTAATTATGAAAATGACTTTTATTTTCTCTCTTTTATTCGGTTTCCTTCTTTAGGAATTGTGAATACGATAATAACGTATCTCTTTGATTTGGTTTCTTTCTTTAGGATGTGAATGATAACGTATCTCTTTGATTTGGTTTCTATCTTTAGGATGTGAATACATGATAACGTATCTCTTTGATTTGGTTTCTATCTTTAGGATGTGAATACTAATGTGGCTGTCTATCATATCTTTTTCATGAAAGTCATACTTAACAAATTAATCTGTGCACCAACACTTATGTTATTGATATGCAAAGTTTTAGTCCATTTTATGAAACGGTATTTTTGTTACCCCTTTTTAAAAACAACATGTTTTGTCACCACGGCGCACGGTCACGTTCAAAACATGACGTCAAGATTAAAGGCGTACAGTTTATAGATATACCCCATCTTTATATCACGATTAGCCTCTTGTGTCTTTAACCTTACATGTATACCCAAAGGGGTAACAAAAATACCGTTATATGTAAGGTTAAAGACACAAGAGGCTAATCGTGATATAAAGATTGTTATCGTACATGATAACGTGTCTCTTTGATTTGGTTTCTTTCTTTAGGATGTTAATGATAACACGTCTCTTTGATTTGGTTTCTTTCTTTAGGATGTGAACACATGATAATACGAAAGCCGAGAAGGATCATTCGAGATTCGAGATTCGAAATACGAAATTCGAAATACGAGATTCGAGATTCGAAATTCGAGATTCAATATCTAAATTAACCAATCAAATCATGGATCTGAAACCTGTATCCTAGCAACATCAAACTGTTCTAAATAAAGATCATTCGTACATGCTTTTTCCTACAAATAAATGTCTTAATAGCTCTTATATAGTGGTTATAAAATGGTTAAATTAACATTGATGAATTAACCCCACACAGTATAAACAATTTAATTAGAAATAACACTGTTGGCTTTGCGAATCTAAGTGGTTTTGTTTGCCCTGTATGCATTTCCCCCCGAACAATTTTAACCCGAAGTGTATTCGCCCCAACTGTGTAAAAATCGGCTCGCGAAGAAAGATCTGTTTAATCTAAATGTTTTAGCTATGAAACGAAACTCAATGAAATAATCGACATGTCAAAATATAGGTTATGATAAAGTTTTAAACCATAGAAGATATAATGATTTACAACCTCAAAGACAAAAATCCAGATAAGAATAGTGTATTGTAGGGTATGGCAATGCCATTGTCGATATGAGAGAGAGAGAGAGAGAGAGAGAGAGAGAGAGAGAGAGAGAGAGAGAGAGAGAGAGAGAGAGAGAGAGAGAGAGACAGACAGACAGACAGACAGACAGACAGACAGACACAGAGAGAGTTTTGTAGTGTCAAATTCAGTTTGATTTAGAATTCGAAATTGATTTAATTTGTTACAAGCATATATAGACAATAAATAAACCTCTAAAACGAGAAAAGAGAGGAGGTAGCTAGGGTAGGGCAGACCAACTAGCAAGCTTTAATTCTAACGGTGTTAGCGCACCTGTGATTTACATCGACTCTCTCTCTCTCTCTCTCTCTCTCTCTCTCTCTCTCTCTCTCTTATCACCTAGCATTTCCTTTTCCGTGAGGGGGTTTGGGGTATTTGTGATGTCTTACATTAGCTAGCGAAAATGATAAAAAACATGAAATTTTCTTTAAATTGTGTGGATGTTGTACGCCAATAATCTGTTCATTTCAAGAGGGGGGGGGGGGGGGCTATATAGTCCTAATTAATTTGTCAGTTATTCTGTCCCCACTTTGTTTTCCCTTCGTTTTCCAGGGGTTTTTTTATTTGGCTCGGCAAATTAATATAAAACTTTCTGTGTAGCTCCATAACGATGCACTGTAGATAAATTATGAGTAGTTTTACTTTTGATAAACAGGTACATATCCGTACTTGATTTTTAATTTGACTCTTATAATCGGATTTAATATTCCAATAATTATAGGGTAGGAAAGAGTAGACGGGACTTTTTTGCGCATATCCTACTGTACCATTCATTCAACACAGGTATTAGCACTCATCGAGTTCGACTTGCTTTCCTTTTCTTTCATCCACTGGATTTAAAGCTATTAATTTTTGAAAATATTTTGAATTTATGGCCTGATTATATATAAATTAGAGCTGCGCTGGTGCATATATTTACCCAAATGGACCAAAATATAACCAAATGAATCTAAAAATTTTGACAAAATTAGTTTTAAACGTACGACTCTTTATCACTTCTAATCGGGTATGTCCTTTAGAAAAATCTTGAACCACACACATTTTAGCAAATAAAACGGCAATTGTTTCATTTTTTAAGGGGAGGGAGGTGGTGCCGGTAAATGACATGTATTGCTTGTGGCAGTTGTGCTATACTCTCATTTGTTATAATAGGTACTACTACATATTGATATAAAATGAAAGTTTCCAATTACACTGTACATAGCTTCTATCACGCATTTTGACCCGTGCGATAGTTTAAAACAATTTTCAAAGCATTTAATGTAATTCAACCGATCATTTTTGAAATTTAATTTTCTGGATCCCCGCCTGATACGTCCGCCTTCTTGTATACTAGTACGAGTATTAGAATTACATGTACGTTGACCACATTAACTTAA
Source organism: Magallana gigas (assembly GCF_963853765.1). Classification (NCBI taxonomy): domain Eukaryota; kingdom Metazoa; phylum Mollusca; class Bivalvia; order Ostreida; family Ostreidae; genus Magallana; species Magallana gigas. Next base: position 20,630,871 of record NC_088854.1, on the reverse strand, counting down.
TCGGCTATGTTATGGGACGATAACATTTTTTATCAATGTTTTTGCAGGATATGTAACAAATAACAGCCTATTTGTGGGTTTTTGAACTGATTATTTGAGATAATTTGCCGCCATCTTTTATGCATTCCACACACCACTCACAGTTTCTTTATTTGGTGTTCTGTGTGTATGGCGACAAATTGGTAAATTTGCACCACTCACCCCTTGTAGCTTCATCCTGATTACATTTTATCTGGCTAAGTGTAATGTAGTAGTATAATTATTAAATACACACATCTTTGTTTGCAGTGCTTATTTACATCTTTAGAGATTTACTTACAAAAAAAGTAAACATTTGTATGACTTATATGTAATTATTGTCAATTTTGGTGCGGTGGGGGGTAGGGGGTAGGAAACTACAGAGAAACTTAACTTGGCTGTGAAACATATGCTTTTATTCTTTCTTGTTGATATATCAATGAATGAATTATAACAAAATATATGTACAACAATTAATTTTGAAATATTCATGCACAATCAAATAAAAAGTTTTACTGTTCTCTGCACAAGAAATCGGCAATGTCAACAAATTGGCACCCTATCATCCCTACCTTTAATTGTAGAGAGTAGGTATCATTCTATATTGAAAACAATTCCAAAAGTAAGACTCATAATAAGTTGTTTACTGAGGAAAAGGAAAAAAAAATTGTATTTATTAATAATTCCGTGTGATGTGATAATATCTCAATGATTTGTTTATAATCATAGTACTAGTGTATCACTGTATGCATACATAAAAACGATAAGTAATGCTTATATTTATTAGTGAAACAGGACAGATTATTTATATTTAGATTATTTAGATACATGTACTAATCTTCATGCGGGGATCTAGAAAGGAGGGGGTCAGGGGATCTGGACCCCCTCCTCGGGAAAATTGGAGCTTATTAAATTTACATAGTAAATTTTTTTAAAATTGGCCTAGGACCCCCTACAGAAAAAATTAGCTACGCTTATGAAGTTCTCTACCATAACCGCATTTTTACACAAAAGGGGTGAATAAACCCGGGTTTTAAACTATTACTGGTGGTGAAATACCTTAGGGTTCAAACGCATCAGGTGGAAATGCATCAGGGCAAACAAAATCACTTAGATCCGCGAAGCACACTGCATTATTACTAGTCTACTTAGATATTCTGTGTAAAAGTAAATACAAATAATTATTTAGTTAGGTAGGGAGAAGTGAACATAGCATTTATTTGTATATAAGAGCATGTACGTATGATTTTTATTTAGAACAGTTTGATGTCGCTAGGATACATATTTTCAGATCCTTGATTTGATTGGTTAATTTAGATATTGAATCTCGAATTTCGAATCTCGAATCTCGTATTTCGAATCTCGTATTTCGAATCTCGAATCTCGAATGATCCTTCTCGGCTTTCGTATGATAACGTATCTCTTTGATTTGGTTTCTTTCTTTAGGATGTGAATGATAACAAGTCTCTTTGATTTGGTTTCTTTCTTTAGGATGTGAATACATGATAACGTATCTCTTTGATTTGGTTTCCTTCTTTAGGATGTGCATACATGATAACGTATCTCTTTGATTTGGTTTCTTTCTTTAGGATGTGAATACATGATAACGTATCTCTTTGATTTGGTTTCTTTCTTTAGGATGTGAATGATAACAAGTCTCTTTGATTTGGTTTCTTTCTTTAGGATGTGAATACATGATAACGTATCTCTTTGATTTGGTTTCCTTCTTTAGGATGTGCATACATGATAACGTATCTCTTTGATTTGGTTTCTTTCTTTAGGATGTGAATACATGATAACGTATCTCTTTGATTTGGTTTCTTTCTTTAGGATGTGAATACATGATAACGTATCTCTTTGATTTGGTTTTTTTCTTTAGGATGTGAATACGGCGATAGGGTATCTGGTTGTACATCGGGGCACTGTCCCAAGTATAAAGATACACAGTGTTGTGGACTTTGTTATTCTGGACCAGTCATCACTACAACGACGGTACAGGCCGAGGACACGAACCCTTGTCAAAACTATACCCTCAAAACGGTATGCTGCATTCAAGAATTAAGTTATCAAACTTCAAAATTTACTGTTACCTGATCAAACTAAGATTATTTAAAACTTTTCAGTTAGACCTTATTTTACAAAGATAGTAATTACGTAAATAATAGTATTAAACCGTGGCCAAAACCTAAAAATCTGATAAATATGACATCAAATTGATAGATTCAGACTTACTGCGGGTGTCATATACGAAATGTGACATTGGTGTCTCGTGTATTGAAGGCTCCTTATAAAATCAACTAACAGTCAGATGGCCGTAATTAGGTATGATTTGCAATCTCTTTTTACAACTTCGTTGCAAAGTATGTAAAGCGTTTGTTTGTAATTGGTTGTTTGGTATCAATAGAAAGGAGATTACGTATGGAACCAGATCTTTGTCAGAATTCGATCTATGAAGTAGCGACTTTGACAGTAGTTTTTATGTTTACACCGCTTTAGTATACTGGGGGTCATTTTCTGGTATTTTAAATCAGTAGCTAAACTGGCACAAACAATTCCGACAAATATTTTGAAATACCCGAAAATTAGGAGGGTTAAAAATGCATGAATTAGGTTTACATTTCATAGGTTTTGTAAAATAAACATTACAGTTCTTGAAGCAAATAAATAAAATTACCGATTTATCATCATATATTTATAGCATAAATGAAAAGTATAGCTTTTATTGTAACATAAAATAAAACTAAAAATCAATGGCGGATAGATATGTTTGACTAATTTTATTGCCAATTCCATTCCCAGGAACTGTGATACAGACTATATCAATTAAGCAATTATCTCACCTTGTCAGATACTGGTTTCTCACACAGTTTTTCAATTCTAATTTTAAATTGTAAATGTTGTCAAAACGTGAACAAACTGCAAGTTGCAAATGACTGAAAGTCATCTTGATCAATAGTCAGGAGCATTTTAAATGCAAAGCAAATTGAGAAATTCCAAACATCAAATTAAAAATAAATCACCACTTGCCCACTGTGCCACGTGGCCTTTACTGACCCCCCCCCCCCTCCATCCCTTCCGGCCCCAACCACCATTATGAAACAACGCAAAAATTGTGTTCTTTTACAACGTAATGGGAGTAGCAGAATGAGAGGCATGGAATGTTCTTCTGTGGTTCACTAAGATTCCTAATTGTATATACATGTAATTTCTTCAACTCATTTATAATTAATACTTGACCTCGATTATCAATTGTTGGCCTTGTACCGACAAAGATAATTTGTTTTGGAATTACATATCTATTTGGTATTTAGTAATTCCGGAGAGGTCTTTTTTTATTAAAACTATTAATAGCTTCATTTTAAAGCTACATATCATATACATGTAACAGTTCACATTTCGAATTAAGATGCCCGAACAAGTCTTTAGATGTGACGCGGTATACGTGACGCGGTATACCCTAATTGGTTTTTAGCACAAGTCCTTTTAAAATCTTGTTAGGACAATAAAGTTTTCATGCGAATTGTTAAATTAACTTAAAGATAAAACAAAAGCTTGAGATTAATACAAATCACGACATTTGGAAAATACACCCGATTCAATAGTTATTTGATTTATTCATTTAGTTACACCTGGGTTTTGCATGCGTTTAAGTGCGGACACAAAAAACCTGAATAACAACTACCTTAAGCTGCAGAACTGCACGTAGCTGTATATTTATTTCACGCTAAAAATGCGCACGGTTTTTGACATATTAAAATAACGGAAGACCTTATTGTTTTCGTACTTATTCTTATTATCATCATTTGCCCCACCACAAATTTTGTGCACGCGATATCTCGAAAACTATTCCACCAATTCCAACCATTATTTTACTCAGATGATTGGAACTGGTCAGATTTTTTTTGTTTTTAGAATAGTTATTTTTAGAAATTTCCTACAAAATCAGGAAAAAGGGGCTGGCTTCTTTATCTAGGGACCGAACGACTTGTAAAGTCTATTAAAAATAACTTTAAAAAACTGCGTGATGCATACTGCATGTCATGTACAAGCACAGTTGCGAATTGTAACAATACATGTAACTATCTGTATCATTGCTTTTAGACAAGTTTATAACGTAATTGGGAATTTTTAGGGGTCAAAGTCCTTAATTTTTGACGCATAATATCTAGAGGAGAAGACATTTTTTGCTAAGCATTGTAGAAGAAAAAGTTTGCATTTATAATTCTAACCGATTCCTGAAATTGAAACATCAAAGTCCGTACCCACGTCCCTATTAGGAATCTACAGGGCTGGTCCCTAGGTATTCAATTTTTATCTCAAAAAATTAACAAGTTCAGTTGTGGTGTAAGGACAAAAAATGTTAGCATTCTTAAAACCTTTGGTATGACACTATATTCAAGAGAAAGGGACTGGCTCCTTTATGTAGGGAGCGAGGGACTCGTACAGTCTTTTACAGATTACTTTAGAACGATCAAGATTTTGAATGCAATATAGAAGCAAAGTTGTATATTGTAACAATACCTTTCTGGAAACTATCATTGCCGCGGCGTTTTCTACGTAACTAGGAATATTTAGGTGAGATGCACTCAGTTTTAAAAGCCGTATGTTAAAAAGGAAAAAAACTCTTTGTTGTGCATGTTAAAAAGAATGGTTATCCTATATATTATCTGAAAATTGTGGGTAATGTTAGTACTTTTATTGGTATTACATCGTATCTTTTAAAACAAATTGGACAGAAGACCACTGGTTACTCGCAACGAGATCGTATCTAATTTAGACACATGTATACATGTATATTCTGTAAAAAAGAATAACCCGCACAGATTTCCCCCTGCTTTGCTACTTTTGATTTACCTCAAACGTTTCCTAAACACCATAACCGACCTCGAAAAGTGATCAAAAAATGTGTGACATGGTTTTAAGTGTTTGATTAGAATCACGGTTGCTAAATGTATATATAAATGATTGGGTCATGCGGTAGCGCAGTACTCTAAGCTCGCTCGCTAGTGAAGTGATAACAGAATTGGTAATGTTTTGGACTACAGTGATCATGAATTGGGTCACTCAAATGAAGAAGCAAGTAATAAATTTGCCTGCATGATAATAATGTTGTGTTACTTGTGTTTGGGCGTAATCAAAGAACCGCTAGCTATAGCGAGCAGCGTTCTTATGTTATGTTTGTTTTGTTATTCCTTTAGCACGCACTTCTTTAATTTTATATTTGTACGACTTCCTTTGCTCCATGTATATAACTAGCAAAGACAAGACACATGACAGAATTATAAGTGAATATATCTTTTTATTACTTTAAAGTCAACGGCGGCAACATTCACAGGTATTACAGATTCACCAATAAGCAACATTTCCTCAACCGCCAACACGAAAACAATGTCCTCAACATCGACAGGTATGATATCTTTGTCCACAACAAAATGGTATGTCAACAACACATACAGTAAAATATCAAAAATATGAAACAACATCCACAATATTTACTGTTTAACAAGACTTTGGGGACAACATACAGGAATATTTTATCGTATTGACACTTAAAGCAATATGTTGCAAAATGTCAGAGTCAGAGTTTCATAAAGCGAGAATTTTGACGCCAAGAAACAAATGCACCCAAGATTCATTTGATATGTGTTTTATAACGCTTTTTAAATTAATGATTACCTGTACATGTATCATTATCATCTTAATTCAAAGAAGTTTTTGTTTTTAATTTAACAGTTTCTTATATAAGAGAATCACAAATATAGAATCTGATTTATAATGCAACGAGAAAAAATTCAAGGTATTATATAAATAGATATGGATAAACATTTACAAAAAAAGCAAGCATCGTCAAGAAAGCATCGTCAATATCAACCGACTGAAGTCTTTAATTGACTTGAAACGATACTACATGTACATTCTTGAATGTGAATGTTTTATTTCCAACTTTAGTAGATAAAACTACGATGATCACCATATCAAACGAAGTAACATTCAAGTTTGTTTTGCGGATGGATATTATTGTTGCAGAAGATCTTTCTAATAGCACTCAATATTATATTGTTAAGGACAAAGCACAGTATGCAGTAAGTAGTATTTACTGATTATTAATACGCGTTTCATTCATAGGATTATTAAAACTACACCAAAATCTGATTGTAAGACACTGACGTTTTGGTTCGTTTTACAGTTGACTGATCTCTACAGAAAAAGACTTGGAAACAGCTTCAAAAGTTGCAGCGTAACAAATCTACGGTATTTAACTTGATAAAAAAAATTACAGTAAATTTAAGAATAAGACTGATCACTTGCAATTGTTGTCAGTCGTCTGTCTGTCTGTCCTCCACATAAATCTAACCAAACTTGCCCAAAGTTCTCTTATTTTTTGGAAAGGTAATTCTGAATTATTAAATAAAGGGCGCAGCCCTTATCAAAAGAGTGGTAATCACGGAACAGTTACAATGGGGAATGTGCCTTTAGAGATAACAACTTTAAAAACAACTGCACTAGAAACTCCAGTTTTAGCATCAAGAATTTTATCTATCAAAAACAATCAATTTAAACTGCCATCCCAAGATGAATAATGAGGCCTCAATAAGAGGTTCGAATTTCAAAACAGAAACATGTAGAATTTTTTTTATTCAAGAATTACAATGCCACAATTTGTAAGAGCACTATGCATGCATACATTTTCAGATAGTGTGGGTTTAAAGGATGAGGTATATGGTGATAAGAGTGATTAGATGATGTATAATTTAGTTTAATCTTAGATATGCAGTTAAAATATTTGTAAGTTAAACAACATTTTAGGCAAGTTTCATACAAAACCTGTTGTTCAGGTGAGCAGTATGGCACATGGACCATTTTTTCAATAGTTGCAAGAAACAAAATGATTGATCAAAAGAAAAGTTTTTTCAGATCAAATTGAATATTGTTTCTAGTACTAGTATATAGAAAAACAGACAAGGAAATTTCTAATAAACCAAATTTCTGCACAAATCAGTTCCATTTTTGCTATCATTTTAATTGTAGAAAAGGAAGTCTCGTCGTCGATTATAGAGTGTTCACTAAGAATAGTCCGTCCGCTACAGAGAACATGCTTTCAATTAACCAGGATATTTTGACTGGCAAAGCTAACGTGACGTACGACGGCAAAGATGCCCCAGTGTCATCTATGTCTTTCTTTGATTCATCAGGAAAAGCCGGTATAGATATAAATATTTATACATGTAAATCAAAACTAGTTATAAATCAAATAAGACATTTTCTGTGTTATCACATATTGATTTTCTTTAAGATTATTGTAATGGTTTACATGCATATTTCTACGAAAGCCGAGAAGGATCATTCGAGATTCGAGATTCGAAATACGAGATTCGAAATACGAGATTCGAGATTCGAAATTCGAGATTCAATATCTAAATTAACCAATCAAATCAAGGATCTGAAAATATGTATCCTAGCGACATCAAACTGCTCTAAATAAAAATCATACGTACATGCTCTTATATACAAATAAATGCTATGTTCACTTCTCCCTACCTAACTAAATAATTATTTGTATTTACTTTTACACAGAATATCTAAGTAGACTAGTAATATTGCAGTGTGCGTTGCGGATCTAAGTGATTTTGTTTGCCCTGGTGCATTTCCACCTGATGCGTTTGAACCCTAAGGTATTTCACCACCAGTAATAGTTTAAAACCCGGGTTTATTCACCCCTTTTGTGTAAAAATGCGGTTATGGTAGAGAACTTCGTAAGCGGAGTTAATTTTTTCTGTAGGGGGTCCTTGGCCAATTTTAAAAAAATTTACTATGTAAATTTAATAAGCTCCAATTTTCCCGAGGAGGGGTCCAGATCCCCTGACCCCCTCCTTTCTAGATCCGCGCATGAAGATTAGTACATGTATCTAAATAATCTAAATATAAATAATCTGTCCTGTTTCACTAATAAATATAAGCATTACTAATCGTTTTTATGTATGCATACAGTGATACACTAGTACTATGATTATAAACAAATCATTGAGATATTATCACATCATACGGAATTATTAATAAATACATTTTTTTTCCTTTTCCTCAGTAAACAACTTATTATGAGTCTTACTTTTGGAATTGTTTTCAATATAGAAGGATACCTACTCTCTACAATTAAAGGTAGGGATGATAGGGTGCCAATTTGTTCACATTGCCGATTTCTTGTGCAGAGAACAGTAAAACCTTTTATTTGATTGTGCATGAATATTTCAAAATTAATTGTTGTACATATATTTTGTTATAATTCATTCATTAATATATCAACAAGAAAGAATAAAAGCATATGTTTCACAGCCAAGTTAAGTTTCTCTGTAGTTTCCTATCCCCCTACCCCCACCGCACCAAAATTGACAATAATTACATATAAGTCATACAAATGTTTACTTTTATTGTAAGTAAATCTCTAAAGATGTAAATAAGCACTGCAAACAAAGATGTGTGTATTTAATATACTACTACATTACACTTAGCCAGATAAAATGTAATCAGGATGAAGCTACAAGGGGTGAGTGGTGCAAATTTACCAATTTGTCGCCATACACACAGAACACCAAATAAAGAAACTGTGAGTGGTGTGTGGAATGCATAAAAGATGGCGGCAAATTATCTCCAATAATCAGTGCAAAAACCCACAAATAGACTGTTATTTGTTACATATCCTGCAAAAACATTGATAAAAAATGTTATCGTCCCATAACATAGCCGATTAAGTTAATGTGTACATATGGTCAACGTACATGTAATTCTAATATACAAGAAGGCGGACGTATCAGGCGGGGATCCAGAAAATTAAATTTCAAAAATGATCGGTTGAATTACATTAAATGCTTTGAAAATTGTTTTAAACTATCGCACGGGTCAAAATGCGTGATAGAAGCTATGTACAGTGTAATTGGAAACTTTCATTTTATATCAATATGTAGTATTACCTATTATAACAAATGAGAGTATAGCACAACTGCCACAAGCAATACATGTCCTTTACCGGCACCACCTCCCTCCCCATAAAAAAATGAAACAGTTGTCGTTTATTTGCTAAAATGTGTGTGGTTCAAGATTTTTCTAAAGGACATACCCGATTAGAATTGAAAAAGAGTCGTACGTTTAAAACTAATTTTTATATTAATTTGCCGAGCCAAATAAAAAAAACCCTGGAAAACGAAGAGAAAACAAAGTGGGGACAGAATAACTGACAAATAAATTAGGACTATATAGCCCCCCCCCCCCTCTTGAAATGTATATACTGAAAACAGATTATTGGCGTACAACATCCACACACAATTTAAAGAAAATTTCATGTTTTTTTTATCATTTTCGCTAGCTAATGTAAGACATCACCCAAACCCCCTCACGGAAAAGGAAATGCTAGGTGATGAGAGAGAGAGAGGGAGAGAGAGAGAGAGAGAGAGAGAGAGAGAGAGAGAGAGAGAGAGAGAGAGAGAGAGACAGACAGACAGACAGAGAGAGAGAGAGAGAGAGAGTCGATGTAAATCACAGGTGCTCTAACACCGTTAAAATTAAAGCTTGCTAGTTGGTCTGCCCTACCCTAGCTACCTCCTCTCTTTTCTCGCTTTAGAGGCTTAATTATTGTCTATATATGCTTGTAACAAATCAAATCAATTTCAAATTCTAAATCAAACAGAATTTGACACTTCAAAACTCTCTCTATGTCTGTCTGTCTGTCTGTCTGTCTCTCTCTCTCTCTCTCTCTCTCTCTCTCTCTCTCTCTCATATCGACAATGGCATTGCCATACCCTACAATACACTATTCTTATCTGGATTTTTGTCTTTGAGGTTGTAAATCATTATATCTTCTATGGTTTAAAACTTTATCATAACCTATATTTTGACATGTCGATTATTTCATTGAGTTTCGTTTCATAGCTAAAACATTTAGATTAAACAGATCTTTCTACGCGAGCCGATTTTTACACAGTTGGGGCGAATACACTTCGGGTTAAAATTGTTCTGGGGGAAATACATACAGGGCAAACAAAACCACTTAGATTCGCAAAGCCAACGGTGTTATTTCTAATTTAATTGTTTATACCGTGTGGGGTTAATTCATCAATGTTGATTTAACCATTTTATAACCACTATATAAGAGCTATTAAGACATTTATTTGTAGGAAAGAGCATGTACGAATGATCTTTATTTAGAACAGTTTGATGTTGCTAGGATACAGGTTTCAGATCCATGATTTGATTGGTTAATTTAGATATTGAATCTCGAATTTCGAATCTCGAATCTCGTATTTCGAATCTCGTATTTCGAATCTCGAATCTCGAATGATCCTTCTCGGCTTTCGTATATTTCAACAATGCTACATTTTCTATTGTCTATAGATCGACATGCAAAGTAAAGTAAAAGGAATACTCTATAACCAAAATTTAAAATGGTTAAAAGCCACACTTTTTTTAAAGTGAATTATTTTTCTTTAGAAAAAGTCGTAATTACTCGATATGTTTCGGTATCAAGTAATATGCCACCTAGTGTTAATGAATCGCAATGGCTTTTCTATTTCAGTGAATTTGACTAGTACGACCACTGCCTGTGCACTGTTGGAGGCCAGTAAGCCATGTCAGTCAGGGTCAGAGTGTGTGGAAGAAGGGAATGGGCCAGTATGTCGGTAAGTGTGTTGATCCTAAAAAGACTAATCTAAGCACCAGTTTGCTTGTAAATAGAAATGTAGTCGTAAATAATACAAAAAGTTATTTCCATAGATATATTAGAAGAAATATGTGATCATACTTAATATAAAAATTAATTCACTGAGATTCTTTTCGTGTAGTGCTGTGTCCACAGAAAAAGGAAGCGGTAAAAGAAATCCAAATTATTTACAACAAATATAATTATCTCTTTAACATATAATGTAATAATATTTGAATATTCTTCTTACAAATATTCACTTTTTATAGACTTCAGTTTTGACAAATTTCATGTACTTTTTGGGAGTTGATTCTAATCAACTCTCCCATGCAATCACTCTGGCAACCGAAAGTGAAACAGTATTTGGACCTAAGCACAAATCACCACCGCTGACAAGACTTTGTGCTTGAAAATAATAGAAAAATTCGATGTAATGTATGCTAAAGCATTGTTTTTCAAGGAAACTTATCTATAAACACTTGGGAAATAGTCAGATTTTATAGAATGCGAACAAATTAGATATTTTTGTAGTCTCATGTATTCCTACGCCAGAGTTTAATATAGTCTCGTTCAACCAAACGCTCGGCTGTCTCCGTAAATCTCCGACAAGCAGAGAGGCTCTCTTGCTTGTTGGAGATTAATAGAGACAGCCGCACGTCTGGTTGAACGAGACTAAAGTTCAATTATCAATAGTGCTTTTATCCAAACAATTTTTAAAAAATTTTCGATTACTAATACATAGTTTAAAACCCATCTATAAATATTACACAACACGATTCATATCATATGAGGTTTCTCGAAATTCTCGTCAGAAAAGTCAAAATCCATATTATAAAAAGTGCGTAATTCAAATACAGACTAGAAACTAATTGCCATGCAAGATAATAAATGATAATCGATAAAATCAACCCCCGTCAGTACTTCAGTACTTTGATTCTCTCTGTTATCTCAACGTATTGATTTTCATTTTTCTTTTATTAATAATGCATTTAGAATTGTAACAGTAAAGCCAATATGTACATGTATCAACATAACGATAAGTCGATTTAAATACAATGCTTACAATTCAACATAGTTAATGGGTGCTATGTATAAAAAAGAGCAGACAATGGTTAAATATTGTAAATTGTGTAAAGAGAAGCACAAAACAATAACATCTACCTCTTTCATGCGCGGATCCAGAAAATTTTTCCAGGGGGGGTCCGAAGGATAATTGTGTTCGCCAGGGGGGGTCCGAGGCATATTTTCGCGATAATTTTACTATGTAAATTTAATAAATTTTCATTTTCCAGGGGGGGTCGGGACCCCCCCGACCCCCCCTCTAGATCCGCGCATGTCTTTTGTACATGTACAGTAGAGACAACTTGAAAAAAAAATGAATTTTGCGTGAGATTTGTGCTTGCATGATTATCGAAATTTAAATGATCATTTAATACCGATATGACAGTAAACTATTGTCTTTCAGATTTACTACTGATGATGGCGGTAATTATTGGTGCTGCAATAGTGTTCGTTGTCATAGTGGCTGTTATCATGTACTTCGTGTGTAGAAGAAAAGAAACTGGACAGAAACCACAAGAGGGAAGCTTGCCATATTAAAGAGACATGTATTAAAATGTGTATGGATGAAAAAAAATCACTTGAAAAAAAATGTTTGATTGTAAAATGTCAAGTGTATATACTAGACTAAGTATTGTGTTAAGGTTTACGAATACATCCGATTAAACAACTTATTAATAACACGTCTGTTTTAAAAAAAAAGGAAAGTTGTTTGTAATATAATCAACTTTACATCAATCAATGCTTGGAGCGATTATAGATCTGTGAAGAAATTTCATACTCAATGTTATTATACATATTTATTTTCTGTATGATTTGCAAACAACAACTATATCATGTTAAGTTGTCAAATCAGAAATACATTGCATTCTATGTGTTCAAAATTGCTATTTCATGTTTATAATACTTTATTGTTTTAACTTTGTTAAAAAAAATGCAAAACCATTTTGCTGATTGATTTTTTTAAAAAATTTAGTTAAAACTTTGCAATACAAGACACATCTTCACAACATCAAGGTTTTGTGATTACGGAACTCCACACTGTGTAGAGTTCCGTAATCACAAAACCTTGACGTTGTGAAGATGTACGAGACGGTTATTGTATACTCAGATGAAAAGTCATGCCGATAAAACTATGATAATTGTCAATTAAGGGTTTTATTGTGCGGTGCTTAAATAAAAAATTACCATACATTTTTCATGTATAGTTTATATGTCTGCACATTTGCATGAAAGCAACACTTTGTTACTTTAGAGAAAAACTGAATTTCTTTTATAATTGTAGTATTGTGGTCGATGTTCCTATATATACAATAAACTGTGAAGTCATTGTTAAAGTTAAAGATCCCAAGACATACAAATCTACATAGTTCATTTATTTTTCAAGGCAATTTGACAGGATAGTGGAAAAGTGTTTTAAATTTTAATTATTAGTTTATTAAAAGGACCATTTTGAGCTGTTAAAACAAAACTCCTTCATCTTTCTGTAACGTTAGTATTGCATTAGAATAAATAAGTAATGCTACGTTCTTTTAAAGTTGCAGTGAAGCGTTTCAAATTTCAAGCGAAGCTTTGAACACGAGAGGTTTGACATCCCGAACTTGAACAATGACAGAAGTCGCGTGGTCATGCCCTAGTGTTTGTTTTATTATTTCAAAATCTCGCTCTGTGTAGATTGATATCATGTTATATATAAATCGAAAGACATTATTGTAGTCTAAACTATTAAATAAATGCGCTAGCACTCTTTGGACGTGAATTTAAACTTGGAGGTTGCCAGATTGTATTTTAGTATCGAACAATCTAAATTCTTCAGTTTTGGATTTTTTCTCAGGATTATAATCTAACGTAAAGTTTGTGAAGACGGGTATTGTGACAAACATCAATCTTGATCATGTTTTCATCGATAATACACCTGGTTTTTCCTTTAGTTGTTGGATTTGAGTTTTTGGTCGCCATGCTTCCAGATTTTCTAACTAAGGAAGACATGCAAGTCGGTACGTAAATCATCGAATTATCTATGTACCCTAAAATATATAAGAGTTCACGAATGGTTTTAAGGAAAAGTCCATGCATGACTTAATTCTACTAATTTTCTATTGATTAACATCATAAAAATGGTACCTTACATGCAGATATCGATTGAATGCGCATTAATTTTTCACGAAAAGCCGAAAGACAAAACACAAATGATATTGATTTTTAGGATCTAATATCTTCTGTACTAATAATTAAACAAGGTTTAGAGAGTTTGTTTTAAGGCAAACCTTTAGGAGATATCCAAATATATGCTACTAAGAAATGCGGAACTGTATTGAAAAAGGGTTTGGTTAAAAAATTGAATTTTATTGTGTTCTTGTTCTTTGCTTTTTTTCAAATTTTTATCTAAAAAAAAAAACATCTTTTCTTAAGTTCCAAAAATACACGCTTTCGAGGGTATTTTAAGAAATGCTATACAGAGAAACCGCTGAAGCCAACATCGACACTTATTTATTTATATTGAGGACACTTGTCAATGTTATATGTCTATTACAATTATTATTCATTAATTCATAATGAATGTTAAAACATTTTAAACATTATTTGAAGCTTCATACTTTTACATTTAATTAATTTAAGATTGTTACATTCGTACTACCTATGCTTGAATGATACCTGATAAGAAGTACATACATAGAGAACTGCCTTCGCATAAATTAAGAGCTGTCAGATATCTTAAAAACAATTGATGTAATGGAATATTGTGCGTTGTTGCGATATGTCACCCGGTAAGGGTGTGATTTTATCATTTTTAAAAACATTTTTTATCAAACATTTTCGATCGATCAGATCGTTAACTGTATACAATAATCTTTTATTTCCCACTGTTGTTATGATGGACGTTAACTTAAAATATAACTATTTACTTTTTTAAAATTAAACTAAAATAAGTAGGATGTTATGAAAGAAACGAATGTTATATCATTATAATGCTAATACTTCGTTAGGATTTTTGCGCTTTTTAATATTTCAATTTTTAGTAAAAGTTTTACTTTACCGGTTTTTATAGCCTCATCGTCAGATTAGATGTTACTTAATCAAATCATCATCTTAAACTCAAACACCTGTAAAGGACTCTGCAGCCAATCTGCACGGGGACATGGCCATAAAACGTCCATGAGATTTTGTAGTAATAGTATATTGTAACTGCAGCAGTGAATTTTCCTTTAAAAATAAAATAACAAATCAAACATAACGGCAATTTCATAAACAATATTGTCTATCAACCTTATATTGTATGTTTATTCATTAGATCTCAGTTAATGTTTACTCCTGATTTTCATAGCTGATGTCATGGTCCAGGTCTCTGCAGATAATGACAGAATGTCGAGGCATTCTGCCTTACCCAGGCATATGCTTGTCAGCTTGAACATAAGAAGTGATGAGATTATATTTGACTTGACTGAAAACAAAGAAATCAATTCGAATGTACCAATTTATGTAATTGATGATCACGGTAATATAAGAGTCCAACAAATTGCATCATCAGGGGTAAGTTAGTAAATCTACATTTAAGTGATAATACCGTAACTGCAATTACTATAAGGCTTAAATAGGTGTTTTAATAGTTTTTTCATCAGTGTCGTCAACAATTTAAGACGCTCAAACTCTCCTTGTTAAGGAAATAATACATTCTAAGTGTATTACTGTTTTTGCAGGATATAAATACTTTTGTTTACAACACTGTAAATATCTGTTAATGTGGACAAATTTAAATACTAATTAAGTTAAGTGTGAAAACGAAATTGCCAACTAGTTTTCATTTGTTTTTCAGGCGAGCAATATAGTCAACAGACTTTGGTTCATTCACTAGTACTTTTGTATTTTCAGAATGTGAAATGTTATCAAGATCAGAAACATGAGGCTTCTTTCATGATAGAATCAAACTCATCTTCGTCCTGCATGGTATGATTTACGGGATCGTCAAATTACGCAATCACGGACGTATATAATGGATATTTTGAATTCTATTTCATTGTAACCGATAGTGATTAAATCACAATACTTGATACACTTAATGGGGAACTCATTGAATGAATAGGCGTCAAATTTATTATCAGGTTGCCATATTTGTACACAAAGGAGAAGAGTATGTAATGAGACCAGATCACTGTTTGCTCGATATTGGAGGAGAAATGAAATTCAAATTAGCTAAAGTAAAAAAGAACCATATATTGGATAATCACTCACTGAAATCCGGTAACTAAAGAAGTACATTTTTATAAACTTCATCTTATTCATCAAGATTGGTCATGCTGTACATTCTTTAAAATACAAGTTATTATTCAAAAATTGTAATTAATAACGTTCAAACAAAAATAGTGAATATTATTGCTAGTTTAAATCTAAAACTTAGAGTATGGATATATCCAAATGAAGAAAAATTAAGTTTACCTTCGTATTTTATGATTGTTTTTATGTCTAAAAATATTGTCTGGTTTGATAATTTTCAATCATAAACATACAGTTGAATAAAACAGATAACAATCTTATCTACAGATATTGATCGACATTGGTTTTCCACCGAAAAAATTGGGACGAAACTTCGACACAAACGAGAGAGTACAGACTACAAGATAGAAATGTTTTTCATAATAGACTACTCCATTTATAACTAGCAAGTGATTTGAGCCGAATTATGCTGACATGAAACAGTGTTATGTAACAGATTCACATATCTTATTGTTCTTAATTTCAGTTGGTTTACACAGAGCCAAGCATCAACAGCAACCGATAAAGATACAGAGGCCAAAAACAGCATACGACAATTTTATTCCTTTGTTGTTAATGGAGTAATATATGCCATTCATTATTCCTTCAAATATCGATTTCACAATTGTCATTTTTTTTCTAGTTCTTTTTATTTATTCCAATTTTGATATTTTTTCTCAGATAAAACAATACAATCATCATACACAATTTCTATTTTGTATGCTGGGATATACATTGCCGATGTATGTATGCTAAATCACATGTATGAAAGATAAAAAAAACCTTTTTTAAATTAAGTTTTTATTGTATATGAAAACCAAGTTAAACTAGACTGTAAATATTTAAAAGAAAATTTTATACGTGTTGTTACTATTTTAGATACAATCTAAAGCACAATTCGTTGAAAACAATAAAGTTACATCGTCATCTGGAACTACAGTTGACTCTTCCGTTGCTCTTGATGCTGTCACAGCTTGGATCAAGAATTCTACAGGGATTCCGCAACACGATCATGCTATGCTTTTTACAAGGTGTGAAACAACGCAAACTATAGTCATTTGATTGAAGGACACTTTTTAATAGCTCTTTAAATGTCGTTTTTGTTTCTCTTTGTTTTGTATCTCGTCATTTAAAAAATATTCATTTGGTAGTAGCTTGGAAGTGAACGTTTGTTATAAAAAAAGCTTATTTTTGTTATTATCATTTTTATGTGTTAGCTAAATGTAATACATACAAGATAATCAAGGGTACTTAAAAAAACAAATACATTGTATTCGTAATCCATATTTTCTACCTGAAATCATTTCATGAATTATTAAGTAACAATCGCGTACATATTAATGTAAGCCATTTATAAATGTACTAAAAGTGAATTTTATTTCTGTTTAGGTATGACTTGACAAGTGATGGATCTTCTAGCAATGCAGGACTCGCATACCTATCAGCCATGTGTTCGGACGAGTCAGTGTCCGTGGCGGAAGACCATTTTAATTTTGATTTGATTACCACGGCTGCACACGAATTGGGACACGGGTATTAAATTTAACCTCTTTAATTCGCAGATAAGAAGGGATCTGAATTATCGTTAAATTTTTTTCGAATGTCTTCTTAAGGTCAAGATCTAGTAAATGAAAGTTGCCTACAGGTTCATAAAATTGAACTTATAAATTATTTCAACGATGCTTCATAACAATAGTTTTGTTTGATAGTGTGTACCGGGGCTAAAGTTTTTGGTAAACACAATGAAACATCATGTTTTAAACTGTTATTTTCAATGAAATATGACAAAACTCCAAAATGTGTTCCTTATTACCTTCATATTTCAAAATTAGTCCTCACGTTTACCAATTAATTGTAAAAAAACTGAGTAATACAATCGCTGTAAGTTTAACATAGGGAGGTTATTTAAAACATTATGACAAACTTGTTGATTATATTGCTTGTTTTCTTCGAAAAGCTGTCAACATTTGCATTTACTTTTTTATCCTTTAGTATATAAAAGACAAAATAATTTGAAAGCACATTTAGTTTTTCCCTTCCATCAATCTTCAATTACATTAGCTTGAATTCATGATCAAGTTTAGTATATGAAATATGTATGTTTGAAATAAGAACCTGGACACGATTTTCCATTGGGAAACCGGAAAATCCACATGACTCCGTTAAAATATATCTTACTAGACTTTGACCCATGCATGCACGGGTTGACATTGCATATGATATCGGGCATTTACAAAATAGATACATCGAAACACCGTATATTGTTGAGATTTGCATAATCAAACTTCTAGTCTACAATAATGCTATTAATTTCACTGCACTCTGCTGAGTTGGAATAATCTGTGTCTCGGGAAAGGCCCTTACCACAGTTAAAACGCCTCCCATATACCCGTAATGTAGCAGAAAATTGCAGAATCGCTCCAAAACAATTTTGGAGAAAATTAATAAAGTTGCACTGAAAATAACAGTCAAATTGTTCATAACAAACCAGTTTGAAGCTGTAAATACTTTTCCTCGAAAAGTTAAATTCTATAATAATTATTGCAAAATTCAACATATTTCAACAACGTATTTTACACACCATGTTGACATTCGACACTCACGGGATTTTATATAGTAAATGCACTGTGTTAGTGTTATCTCCCGTATTTTCTTTGATGAACAGAAAAACTTTCCAATGAATATAAACACGCATTTGTTTTATCGTTTCCAAGTTTATCCATGGAAATGTGATATTGTGGAAACATATCCTCGTGATTTAGCGTGAATGTAATGCGCTTGCGCAAGATTGTAAATCCAAAAAATTCAGATGATTTCCGGAATATTTAGAGGAATTTTTGTTGAATATTAATTAACGAAGCTTGATTAAGAAAAAATAAAAACAAATTGGTAATCTTTAAGTGCCATATGAATGATGTTCAAAATATAGAAAACAAAAGACGGTACTCTTCTGATTTATTGGTATTAAAGCCCTAAAATTCGAGTCTATTATTTGAATATAGTAGTATAGATTCTGATTGACCTCGTTTTATAAAAACAAAGTTTTAAGTACTATTGTTTATAACAGGTTAGGTGCTGAACATGATGGGACTGGCAATTCCTGCAATAGTGCTGACTCTTACATAATGGCCGCAGTCAGTGGATCAGTCCAAAATCAAAATCCATGGAAATTTTCCACGTGTTCTGTCAACTATTTTACAACAAATATTAACAAACTAAACCAGTAAGCTCTTCTAAATACATGTACTTACTTTAACTTTTCTTTTGTCATTTTCTTTACTTTTGACCCAAATGAATAAATAAGCTGTTATTTTCCATGGTTTCTAAAACAGGGAAAACAAAAATTGTATGACTGTACTAAGTCCCAGTTATGACCCCGAGGCATTGAAACAGTATACGTCACTTCCAGGAGAAATATATGATGCTGATTCTCACTGTGGTCACATTGGTGGACCAGGGTCTTCATTTTGTAAGGTATGCATTGAGGATGAGAGAGAGAGAGAGAGAGAGAGAGAGAGAAAGAGAGAAAGGTGTAAATAAGATAAAAATGAGTTAATTATGATATGTATTCATATTTGAGAACATTTGAAAAGTTGAGAACTTGGTGGCATTTTTTAAATCACAGAGTTTATACGAT
The DNA here is from genome assembly GCF_963853765.1 of Magallana gigas. Taxonomy (NCBI): domain Eukaryota; kingdom Metazoa; phylum Mollusca; class Bivalvia; order Ostreida; family Ostreidae; genus Magallana; species Magallana gigas. Next base: position 20,611,219 of record NC_088854.1, on the reverse strand, counting down.
GGTAATTTCTCGACAATCTGCACTAAACTGTGGTGCAAGAAAACCGATGGAAGTGGTTTGTGTAGCAGTGCTGTTCCTGGGGATGGCCTTCATTGTGGAAATAAAAAGGTACTTTTCTGATATAAATATATGTAAAATCGTTTTGTGTATATTCATTAGTTTATGTACAATTTGTTTGATCAAAACAAGAGAAAGGAGTCTTTTGTATTCAATGAACATATCATAATGTCATCAGATTTTTTTTTACAATAAATAATAATGAACGAAACAAACTGTAAACTTAGTTTGGAACTTTGTGGGATAAAATTTAATTTTTCCTTTTCAGTGGTGCGTTTCCGGCGAATGTATCTTTGATGAGTGTGCGCCTTCTGGAGACGGTGAATTTAACCTTTGAAAATACTTAACATGATCAGAACGAAAAATTATTATGCTTAACGCAAAAAGAGAATGAATAGAAGCAAGTTAGGATGGATTATATATAGATATAATAATGATGTTTAATTAAGATAGAATATCAGAAGTAAAACAAAAATAGAATGAAAGCATGTTCCGTTTAAGATTTGAAAATATTGCCACTCTATGATTCCTAAGATTAATGTTTTAACCTCTTTGTACAAATTTTACATAAGCATATTTCAAATCTGGACTTCATATGACATTAGTTTTATTTGATACGATTAAACATGCTTTGACGGCTCCATTATTCTAAAGAATCTCTTATGATACAAAAGAACCTTTTTGTAAACCGGATTATTAATACAAGAATAGCACGAATATTTAAAATTTAATGTTAGAGATAAAATAATAGAAAACTATTTGAAAGCCTGATGAGCTCTAGCAGGTCTCCCAATGAAACTTTGAACAAATTTCTGACTAAAAGTGGTTTTATTTATTAATTTGGACATTTCATGAAGAAATATTGATGATATAAGTTATCACGATTTCAAAAAGCCCTTATTAAAAAGGGGAAAAACATGGCCTGAATTTGTTTATAACACGTACATGAATCTGCAAAAAATGATCAGTTTTGAATTGTTTTGCCAGTTGCATTCTCTTTGCAGTTTTAAAATGAATTTCACTTTCAACCTTATTAGAAGTAACTGGTTATATCCAATGTGTACCCCCCCCCCCTCAAAAAACAAAACACAAAAAACAAAACCCAAAACAAATAGAATTGGTTTTGTCTAAAAGAACTAACATAACTAAGAATGCACCCGATGTTTTTATAAGCTTTTCAAATTATCGGTATGCATAACATCACTGCAAAATTTCAAAAACGAAGACAATTTGTCAGGGACATGTTTTGTAAATATCTTGTATCATTACTTACATTTTAGAGGCCTGTTTATATGGGGATCGCGAAGGTGTAGTCATAACATATGATGGTAAAAACTTCACCTGTTCCTTTGAGGACATACGTGATGACCCATCTGTTTGCTATCACGTGAAAGACGATTGCTGTCGGCAATGCAGCCATTTCTACACTGGAATAACAGGTTGAAAAAAAATGTCGATATGAGGTAGTGCAAAACCTTAATAAATGTATATACTAGAAAACTTAAACAAATTAAACCAAACATTTTACGACAAATGATATCTTTTTTGTCTTTTCATATCAAATTGTTAGAATAACTACACTATTTACAACTGTACAAGACGTTGAAAATCTGTACTTTTTAAAACAAACTTTAAGTATAGGAGGCATCTGTAAGGTTAAGATTGATTTCACGTTGTTTATATTTCATATTTATATTTTTATAACTTTTTTTTCTAGATTTTTTCTCCCTCTATTGTCATATGGAATATTTTTAATATAATTTCTCAGGATGTGAATACGGTGACAAAACAACAGGCTGTACAACACAACATTGTCCTGCAAATCCTTCTCTTTGCTGTGGTACGTGTTATATTGGTACTGCAATCACTACGCCTTCACAGGAACCAACAACAACTAAGTATGTGAGCCCTTGCAAAACAACAGTAACAACTCCGGATGCAAATACAACCTCGACAACACCGCCATCTTCTGTTTCAACAACATCACAAATACCAGCCACATCAACGCAACAAACAATGTCGCAAACCTCTATTACATCGACAACACAACTAACAACGACGTCATCGCCGTCTTCTACTCCGAAAACATTACAAACAACGGCCCCAACACAAGCGCCTTCTCTAGTGTTCAGATTGGATATTACCTTGATGATTGATATATCTGAGGATTTGTCTAATGCTGCTGTTAAGGAAAATGTTACATATAAAGTGCAGACTGCGGTACAATTCTGAAACTTCGTGTTGCATTATTAATATGCTATACTATACTATACTAATATTCAATATTCTAATCCTTTTTTACTCTCATTATAATCGAAATACAGATGCCATGCATGTGATATTTTTTAACAGTTTTAATGTATTATTTGCAATTTTTGTTTTTTAGCTTACCTTATTCTATCAAATAAATGGGTTGAAATTCACAAGCTGTAGTGTCCGAAATATTAGGTTTGTATGTATATGTATGATTTGCTATTTGCATTTTTAAATAGTCTTAGTGTGCTAAAAATGCCTAAATAATCTTGCAACATATTTGATTTATCAAGTAATTTGATTGATGGTTAAGTATTATCTTTTACAAGAATCATTTCTATTAGAACACACCAAGAAAATATTCTGTCACCAGTCATGTTTTGTAGGAAAGGCAGTTTGAAGGTTGAATATGAAGTTCAAACACCAGTAGATTCCCAAGTGGTAACCAACATGACATCTCTTTCTAAAGATATGGCAACAGGGGCATCTAAAGTGACGTATGAAGGACAAGTAGTGACTGTTTCTTCCGTGACTCTTGTGGACACATCCGGGAATTCTCGTAGTGTTTCTTTTAATTCTACTTGACAAAACTGTCTTCTCTGTTCTATCAGGCAATTTTGTAAAATAAGATTTGCTGCTTTTGTCGAATTTGAAAAAGTAAACATAAAAAAGTGAAAAAGTAAAATGCACTTCAGATAAAGTCGATTTTCAGATATATATTCAATGAATCCTTTTTCTTGGTACCGGGGATGAATAAACACAAATAATAAGTATATATATATATATATATATATATATATATATATATATATATATATATATATATATATATATATATATATATATATATATATTGTGGAATCATTAGATTTCGTGGTGGCTCAATTTCGTAGAATTCGTGGGTACCTCTCATCCACTAATTAGCATCCTCCACGAATTAATTAATTAGGGCAACGATGTCATATTTCCTTTTGCAGGTATACGAGAATACACGAAATTACGTCCCCACGAACCTTAAGAATTAAAGCAATCCACGAAAAGTGGCTCCATCGAATTTAAATGATTCCACAGTGTATATATATATATATATATATATATATATATATATATATATATATATATATATATATATATATATATATATATATATTTGTTAATTATAAAGGGATTCGTTGTATTTGACTCTTTATTCAGTAACTATTGGAAACAGTACAACAATCTGTGAAATACATCAGCTTGTAAGTGCCTGTCCCTCTGGTCAGTTGTGTGAGGAATCAAACAATGGGCCGGTTTGCAGGTTAGCAATACTGTTCCATTTCAATGAACTCTAGCTCATTGAAAGGATTGATTTGATGTGCATTTGCATAAAAAAATGTTGTGTTACAATTCGTTTTTTTTTATTACAAATTGAAGAATATTAAGTATTTTATTAGAAAATTGATAATCAATATTCGTAATTGAACGTTAAATAATGATATTTTGTAGAGACACTGAAGAGGAAAGTATTTTTGAAAGTAAGAGCATGAATCATTTAACACATTTATGGAGATTTACAACTGTTATTATACAAAATTGTAATTAAAATTTTTTTTTTTAATTATAGACACAAATTATTACCATGTCAAAATAACATATTGCATATGTTTATTAAGACATATTTTATATTTTTTTTAATTTTTTAGAATACCAGATTTACTTCATCTGTGTTGGTGCAGGTCTAGGTTTACTGGTTCTTATCTTGATTGTTTGCTGTTGTCTTAAGAATGGGAAGTCGAAACTGAAGCGTGCAAATAAAAACTCTGTGCATGGTGTGACAAATCGTGCTATGGTAAATGTTTTCTTGTTTTGATAGATCATTTAACATTCTGTTTCTTTTTTATGTCATTTTGAAACAACTGCTTACATTACGATATATGAAATTGTGTCACATATTAGTCTTATCGTCTATTCAATTTACTTTAACTTAATATGTTTTTGAGTGATTGTATATGTTACTGAATCTCTGGTGTTGAGATATTAAGAATAAGTTTTAAACCCAAATTAAATGGTGAAAATAACATTTAACGCCTACCCTCCTAATTATTAGCAAATGCTAAAATAGATCATCTTGTCTGTTCAAAAACATCGTAAAACATTCCTTTCTGCTTGCTTCAGATAATAAAATTGTATTCATACCTAGAAAGTTATGCTGGTTTGTGTAATAATATTTTTTAAAATTCTTCGGATTGTTTACTGAAAAGAAAAAAAGTGTGAAACTGTATAACTCATAAATAAGCAGACGTGGGAATACAATGTTATAATAATATCTCTTTCAGGATGACTTATACAGTCAAAGGAAAAACAATCTTCACAGGCCGGATAGATATTAAAAGAAGAATCGAGAATTATAAGAGAATAATAATTCAGCTATTAACTAATTGTATATCAATTTGTGTTACATTCTGTAATTGAGTGCAATCAAACTTTTTATTAATATGTTATGTAACGTTAATAAAATCTATAATTATTGAAATTGCAAATTTTGTTCCTGTATTAAAAAACCTCAAGACAAGTATGTATCGTGTTTACTTCCGTTGTTAAAGTTGGTTTTATGCTTGGTTATTTGCTCAGTTTAAAACACTGTGATCATGCACTTACGTTTGTTTAGAATATTTAAAAGTTAAAATTAAAAACTAGTAAAACATCATGAATACAGTTAAATGAAGAGTCATTCTAATTGAGTACCTCTTTCTAATTTTAAAAGCTGCAACAAAGTTGGGATAATGTAATTCTCTTATCATATTTCATCTTTTAAACTTTAATATTTTTGAAAATGAATTTTTCCTTTAAGCTTGTATTTTTTATAAAATACATTTGCCTTGTTATTTATTATTTTCTTTGATTATGTAAGCAATTGCCAACATGACAAATTAAATTGTTTTAGCATAGATGTGGTGAAAGTTCAAGTCAGCTGTGGTGAAAGCTCAAGTCAGCTTTATTGATTACTTCTTGTTTGGCGTCCATCTGTCTGTCTGTCTGTATGTCTGTCTGTCCGTCCGTCAACTTTTTACATTTTAGACTCTTTCTCTAAATCCACTGGGCCAATTTAAACCAAACTTGGCACATAGCATCATAAGGCAAAGAAATTCATTTTCTTAAAATAAAGGATAATGTCATTTCCAGAGCGAGATAATTATGAATCATTGAAAATTTGTTGGTATATTTTAACAAAAGTTTTCTTAAAAACCATTTGGCCAGAAACAGATCATGAAATCATGAAACCCGGGGGTAGGGTTAAGCCACAATCGGGGATCAAATTTTTCATAGGAATATAATGAGAAAAATCAGTAAAATTCTTCTTCTCAAAACCAATCAACTAGAAAATCTGTAACTTTAGAGAAAGCACAACCTCAATTAGTGAATGCTCAAATTCTTCGTCAAAATCACAATCTTTGCGGGTAGGTTGGGACACAGTGGAGAAGAGTGGCAAATTTTACAAATAAATATATAAAGAGTTTTTTTCAAATCTTAAAACGATTTGCCTTACGAAGCTGTTAATTTAATGAAAGCAACCTTGGTTAGTGTAGATTCAAATTGTCATAATAATGATAATTGGGGTGGGGGTTAAATTGGGCTATTGGTCCAATTTTACATAGTTAATCTTTTTAAAATTAACAAGGTGATTACTATTTACCCCCCCCCCCCCCCCCGATATCGTTTTTGATGCAGGTTTATATGTTTAAGACTTTAGAATATCTGAGGGAAAAAGTAGAAAACACTTTTTATACAGGATCTATTCTTCTACATCGTGTTTCAATATGACTTATTAAGCTGATTTTATTAGGGCTATTGTTTCTCAGTTGAGCGATGTGGCCGATGAACCTTTATTTTTTTCATTTATTAATATGTTAAGAAGGAATTCATGCTATTGTTTTCTAAAAAAAAAAAAAAAAGAAAAAGAAAATGAATTGTTTTCCTGACGAATGTTTTTGGGTTTTTTTTTAATTAAATAAAAATAGCGAAAAGGTTAATAAATCAGATAACATTTAACAGTTGTTTCATAGTAAATTATTTCAATAGTCTCCTTATGCTTCGTTAGCGTCACTTCTTACTTAAGCTTTAGAATGAAGAAAATCATAGGTTGTAAATGGGTGTTTTACAGTGTCAATGGCGCTTTAGTTTTTATGCTAATTAAAACATGTATTCAAGATTTTATTCCCTACCTTTAGAGGACTGTCTTATATCGAAATAAATAACCCGTTTTATTATTCAATAATTTTGTTTTTAAACACTCTATCAATCTGTAGGGAAAATTTAAAGATTGTTAGTATATGACTTATTGCTGTGCTTATATGGTGAAGGTAATGTTGAATCTTCTTTAAAACATAGTGTTTCTATTTCTTTTATCAGTCTTTTTTAAATAAAGGCATTTGATTTATCAAGATATGTCTATCTGCAGTGTTTAAAAAAGGATATGGTTTTACCTGAAGTATGTAGAATTAATACCAGTACAGATAAAAATAGTAATGTTTTTAAATATACTTATCCGCTCATACACTATCTTTTAATAATTCATCAGATGCAATTTGAGTCTAATAGTTCTAACATAATTATCAAACTGAAAAGTGAATATTAGTTCATACGCTTTTTAGTCTCTCTAGGTGTAAAAGAAACTGTGACCTATTACGATGTATCCTTATAATGTATATGCTACCTACATGTGTATTTCAAATGAAAATATTTAGTTTTATTGGTTCTAGTAAACTAACGATGAGAATTATACAACTTATTGGATTTTATGATCTATTCACAACGTATAATTTTCAAGCAACAGAAACTTTGTTCTTTTTGTGTTGGGAACATACCTGACTGCTCAACGACGATTACATAAAAAGGGAATTCTACTTTTGAATTTTTTAAAGTTTGTAACACGACACTTTTTAGTAAGCCAGATTTGATTCAATGAATTTTTAAATTACAGAGCTCAATGTTGATTTCATAATTTCAAAATCTCGTTCAACGAGATATTTAAATCCAGAATATAAAGAGACACCATTGTTACAAACGAAGTCTGACTTGAATGGACATTTAAAACATTTGCCTCGACACAGGCGTCCATTGGATTTTGTGCATTATCATCAGTGTTGTTCTGAGCGTTGGGATTTATTTAATGGAAATAGGAATATAGTGGTCAGAAGTCATCAAGTTACCATGTTTTCATCGTTGATAAAGCGGGTTGTTATGATATATGTCATGATGGAGTTAATTGTCGCAATGATTCCTGACTTTCAATTCAAAGATGACATGGACTTTCGTAAGAATTTACAAATGCATCACGCTTATATTTGATATATATGCATCACGCTCATATTTGATATATATGCTAAATGAATTTCTTCATTTGATCCTTAAATTGGCTCTTTGTAATGAACATTTTATAAATCAATTACAAAAGACAATGCAATAATACCGAATTGCCTGACAGCAGATATTTAAACAAAGAGCACAAAACATTTATTCAGAGATCTTTAACATTTAGAACTATAACGAAAAAAACTATTGATTAAATGTGTAATTTTTGAAACAAAATGACTAATGAATAAAATAGAATGAGACATTTTTTATAAAGAAGAGTAGGTGAAATATTTTTTTTTGATAAACATACCTTCACAATTAACAAAATATGAAATGAAATCAATTAAGTGATCAATACTTCCTCTCCAGTTGATGTCACAGTCAAGGTCTCCACACACGGTGACAGAATATCGAGGTCAACTGACTTACCCAGTCAACTTCTTGTCAGCTTGAACATCAGCAATGATCAGATTACATATGATCTAACAGAAAATGAAGAAATAAGCTGGAATGTACCAATTTATACAGTTGACACCGAAGGAGCAATAATAGTTGAACATATCGCATCATCAGGGGTAGGACTATAACTGTATTTAATCACGAACTAGATCTTTCTTTTAGTAAATTACAGCCCCCCCCCCCCATCAATTTTATCTTAGATAACACAGTTTGATAGAGCGTAAATAAATGATAATTCTTGTAGTGTAGTTATTGGAGGAGTATGTTTTGAACTATAAAGACAGTATTTTATTTATTTTTTCAAATAAATGTAATTCGGGTAACCGTAATATTTTTCATAAAACATATGTAGCATTCTAACAAAGAACCACTGGTTACAAAGAACAATACAAAATACATCTACGTGTTTTTTAAAAACGATACAAAGTCAACATGTCATAATTTTTCCAATCTCTTGTACCATTAAGATAAGATAAAGTAGCAGGGTTTTTTAATTGAAAAAACATTTATTCTTAATAAACATTGACATTGTACGCTTTACTTGCCGTATCTCACCAATTAAGAATTAACCTCAAAATTAAATGATCGTGATCATACGAATGCAATATACGTCTATCCACAAATTATACTATAACATCATATTTCATTTCGGAATTTCAAAACAGAACGAAATGAATAGAATAACAGAAAGATGCCACTCTTAAACCGTCTTTATTCACAATGATATTTTCTTTTTCAAGAATGTGAAACACTATCAAGACAAAAAACACGAGGCTTCTTTCATGATAGAAAGAAACGACTCATCGTCATGCATGGTATGTTTCTAAAGAATATCAAGTGAAGGGAAAATGTTACCGTGTGTATGTGCATTTTAAAGTCAGGGTGACCTTTAGCAATGTTAAGTTAATGACATCCCTGATACTCGAAATGTAAACAAAAGCTTTATTTTTATTTTTTCTGTCAGATTGCCATATTTTTATATAAAAGGGAAGAGTATGTGATGAGACCAGAACACTGTCTCTTTGATTTTGAGAGAAACATGAACTACAGAATTGCTAAAGTGAAAAGAAATCCTTCTTCAGACAGTTACGCAGTGAAATCGGGTAATTTGAAAAATAATGAAAGTATTATTAATGAAAAGTTTTATCCATTTTTCTTTTTGAAAATTTATTTTAAAAAGAAATAGTCACACAAGTTCTAAGTATATCCAAAACTTTCAATATTTATAAAAAAAGATGACAACTACATCAACCTACTGATTAAACTTGGATAATCAACAAAATTCCACACATATATTTTTTTTTCTTTCTTATTTTTATAACGAATTGCTCTTGAATAGTAGTAATAGCTGTAAAGGAACAAATAATATAGTCAATCTAACAAGATTGTAGACCTATCCCCCAGCGAATTGCAACAGAAATTATTTTGTGATGAATACTATCTGAATACTATCAAGCACATACTAAATATTTTTGAAAGAAAATTTGGCTTTATATAATTTCCTATTTAATGAATTTCTAGTAGAAAGTTTAATATTTTGCTGAGATAATCATGACAAAATGCATAGTTATCATGTGATCCAGTTTCGACAGATTATTAATTCATATATATTAGCTTGAAATGGCTGTAAATATCTACTAAAATTTTATTCTTTAAGTTGATTGAATGACACATAATTTAACTCTGTAATGTTTTACCCGCCTCCAATTTCTTTTAGATAGAAAAATGCACCATAATACCTACAATGTAAAGACTTATATCCCGTTTATATGGTAATTAATTTTCATAAAAAATGGATGTACACTTAAATAATGCTTTTGTCTTTCCGATTTTTGTAAATTTAGCTGCATATATTTCGTTGGAAGTAGAGTTTATTTTTCATAAAAACAATCTGTTGCGATTTGTTTAACTTGAAACAATAATTTGACTAAACTAAAATGTTTAATCAGTAGAAAGCATTTACAAAATATCAATTAATCAAACTTTATCTCATTCAGATATTGATCGACAGAGGTTTTCTACCGGTAAAGAAAGGAAACTACCCAGATATAAGCGGCAGAGCACGGACTACAAGATAGAAATGTTCTTCATCATAGACTACTCAATCTATATTTAGTTAGTACTCGATATATATATTCAAAAATAGTTAACTTATCCCAATAAAGTAAATGATTTGAAGCCTGACTTTAATTACTTTTTGTATTAGTAAACTTGCCAAAATTAGGATAACTTTAATTTTAGTTGGTATACCCAGAGCCAAGCAGCGACAACAGTTGGTAAAGACGCAGAAGCTAAAGACAACATTCGGCAGTTCTATTCCTTTGTTATAAATGGAGTAAGTATGTTTTTTTGCTCACCTGAGCTGAAAGCTAAAGTAAGGTTTCAAAAGCTTAATGTCAAAATTTATCCGTTGTCTGTCGTCGTTGGCGTTGGTGTTGGCGTTTTCACATTTTCTTCTTCTGATGAAGAACCACTGGACAGATTTCAACAGAATTTGGCACAAAGCATCACTGGGTAAAGGGAATTCAAGTTTCTTCAAATGAAGGGCCACGCCCTCTTTAAAGGGAGATAATTGAGAATTATTGAAAATTTGTCGGTATTTTTCAAAAATCTTCTTCTCAAAAACTATTCGGCTAAAAAAGCTTACACTTGTTTGGAGGCATCCTCAGGTAGTGTAGATTCAGGTTTGTTCAAATCATGGTCACCGTGAGTAGGGTGGGGCCGCAATAGGGGGATCAAGTTTTACATAGGAATATATAGAGAAAATCTTTAAAAATCTTCTTCTCAAAAACAATTCAGCCAGAAAAGCTTACACATGTGTGGAGGCATCCTCAGGTAGTGTAGATTCAAATTTGTTAAAATCATGGTCCCCGGGGTAAGGTGGGGCCATAATAAGGGGATCCAGTTTTACATAGGAATATAGATAGAAAATCTTTAAAAATCTTCTTCTCAAATACTTTGAGACCAGAAAAGCTCAAATTAAATTGGAAGCATACCTGACAGGTAGTGTAAATTCAAGTTTGTTCAAACCATAGTCCCTGGGGGTATGGCGGGGCCACAACGGGGGGATCGATTTTTACATAGAAATATATAGAGAAAATCTTTTAAAATCTTTTTCTCAAAAACTATTAGGCCAGAAAAGCTCAAATTTGGGTGGAAGCATCCTCAGATAGTGTAGATTTAAGTTTGTTCAAATCATGGTCCCCCCCCCCCGAGGGTATGGCGGGGCCACAATGGGGTAATGGATTTTTACATAGGAATATATAGACAAAATCTTTAAAAATCTTTTTCTCAAAAACTATCAAACCAGAAAAGCTCAAATATGAGTGGAAGCATCCTAAGATAGTGTAGATTTAAATTTGTTCAAACCATGGTCCCTGAAGGAAGGGTGGTGCCACAATTAAGGGATAAATTTTTATACAGGAATATATAGAGAAAATCTTAAAAATAAAAAAAACCCAAAAACTATTTGGCCAGGAAAGCTTAAATTTCCGTGTAAACATCCTTAGATAGTGTTAATTCAAGTTTGTTCAAATCATGGTCTCTGGGGGTAGGACAGGGCCACAGTGGGGGATAAATTTTTATATATAGAAAAAAATCTTTTAAAATCTTCTTCTCAAAACTATTAGGCCAGAAAAGCCCAAATTTCAGTGGAAGCATCCCCAGATCGTATAAATTCAAGTTTGTTTTAATCAAAGTCCCGGGATTCTGTGAGGCCACAATCGGGGATGAATTTTTACATAGGAATATATAGAGAAAATCTTTAAAAATCTTCTTTTTAAAATTTTATTTGGCCAGAAAAGCTTAAACTTGTGTAGAGGCATCCTTGGGTAGTGTAAATTCAAGTTTGCAAAACATAGTCCCTGGGGGAAGGGCGAGGCTGCAATGGCGAGTTGAATTTTTACATAGGAATATATAGAGAAAATCTTTAAAAATATTCTGGGCAAGTTTTTAGTCCAAAACTCAGTACTATCCGTGAAAGCTCAGGTTATGCAAATTTAAGTTTGATGAAACCATTATTCGAATTTCCTAGAGAAAAGTGGGGCTACAAAATGGGAAGGGGGGGGGGGATAGGATCAGAGAAAAATCTTCTTAGAGGTACAACAACAAAAGGAGCTTGGTATTTGCAAACAAAAAAATGTGGATAAAAATTGGCAGATTTTCATTTTTAGATGGGGTCACGTGACCCCGTCTATTGGTTTACTGTCAGCCGAAGTCTCAAACCGGAAGGCACGCGTAGAACACATGAATTGAGTCTACGCGTAAGAAAATAGTGCAGAAAGTGCAAATGCAATTCAGTAAATATGTATTTTAAAAACACGCATAAAATCTTTTTAAGTCCTCTGTGTATAAAAAAAGTTCTATTTAGAAAAATAAACAAATAGTTTTATTGATCAAAATTTTCTTGGTCGGGTTCAAATGTAGAATGAGTTACGTAACTGAATGCACAGCGCCGTTGACGATTCAGTTGGTGTACGAGCTCATTAATCAATAGAAGAGGTTGATGGTGGAATAGAAATTAAAGTTCCCGAACGCAATATTTCACCTTTATACTACCAAACTTCATGCGCAAGCCGAAGTTAAAATCGGGACGGGTTATACACAGATGTTTTACAAATTAAATAGGTGTTTCATGGGCTTCCAGTCTACTTGCGGTATGACTGCTGTTCGTCTCGAAAGGAATTTTGTACAAAGAAAATAAAAACAAGTCTGAATTTGCCTTCTCGTTCGTTGGCTCTTGAGTTGATTAAACTGAACTTGAATTTTAAACAATGAATTGTAAGCAAATTCTATAATAGGTTATACATTTTGGAAGACTTTTACATCATATAATATATACAATCTTATCAATTGAAGGACCAAGTTAAATGTTAATGTTCATGTTTTCCGGCTTAGTTGGAATCATGCTTGGGGTGAATTACATTGTAAAATAATGCATTACATTACAATTACTTCATGAATTAGGACATTAAATAACCATCACCATTACTTAATATTCTTGAAGTAATGCATTACATTACCATTACATGAGCAAAGAAATGCATTACCATTACTTTGTGAAAAGTCATTCAGTTTTAAAAAAGTATTTTAAAAACTAAATAAAGAGGTTTTGTAAATATTTCTTAAATAAAACATGCTTAAAATATTAACAGGTTCATGTTCACTATCGGTTCAAATTTAATAACTTATACAAGATTGCTGTTGCATTTGTAGTTCTCAAAGTAAGGTTGGTCCCGTAACACTTACACGCTAATGGCGGAGTTGACAATCTCTGTTATTTATGTCTCTGATTTTCTGAGTATGATTTTTAATGAAAGGAACGGTTGTATCGTAATTCGTGTAGGTGATGCACGAGTTTACACAAAGAAGTAGTAAGTGGCGAACGGATTTATTTTTACCTATTAATTTTTCATGAATCGCAAATGAAGAAAATCGTGTCAGAACAGTCAGTCTTAAAAATCAAAATGGTGACCGTGATAAATCTTTTTATTGTCAAAGTTCTTAGAATCTTATTGTAAAAAAAAATATTTCTAACGTCAGGTGCCTGTGTTTGTTATTGGTATACAAATGTTCACTTCGTTTGTTAATTCAGCAGTTTTAGAGTTTTCGGGGTTTTTCATAAAACTTTTATTACGGATACCGTCCGACTTGTGGATTTTCCCTTGGATCACAAAATTGATTAAATTTAATGATTAAAATTATCTACTTTGATATAGTTGTTTGATTTTCCCGGTTAGTAGTAATTTTTAGAATTTTTCCTTGGGGTTGATTTTCCCGGTTAGTAGTAATTTTTAGAATTTTTCCTTGGGGTCTTATTTTACATAATATACCGTTGTGTCAATTTTCTACAATTATGAAGGCCGGGATTGAGTAAAATTTAGGCCAAGTACAAAGTATCAGACAATTGCAAAAAAGCCGAATTAACGTAGATTGTAACAACTAATTCAAACTCATAAATTTTGAAAGCATATTCGAGGAAATCCAGGACAATCACAAATTCAAACTTTGAAGACCCTATCTTTCAGTACTCTCATTACTTTGATTTTTTTTGTAGCAAGAACTACTGTACTTATTTGTCATGATATTTTGATTTTGATACTGTAATGCTAATTTGATCAGAAATAAGGCAATTGTTGCGCAGATGAGCTAATTGGCCCCTGGGCCTCTTGTTATTTTTTCTGTAACCTTTCGTAAATTGAAATTTTTTAAATGTAGTTTTTATTTTAATACTCTTTTTTAGATGGATGTTCGTTATAGGACTATTCAATCCTCATACACTATTTCCATTTTGTATTCTGGAATATACATCGCAGATGTAAGCAAAACAAATCATATCATTTATATAAATATTCTGCATTTAATCTTTTTTTGCTTAACTAATACCTTATTCTCCTGTTTAAAACATTTCATATCAAGATAAACGAGACATGCAATCGAATATATTTATACAATACCATAGTATTCATGATTATTCAATGTAAAGAATAATCTGTGTTTATCGCTTTTACTTTAGACACAATCTAAAGCACAGTTTGTAGAAAACAATAAATTGGTGTCCTCTTCCGGAACTCAAGTTAACTCTTCCGTCGCTCTTAATGCAGTCACTGCTTGGATAAAAAATTCTAAGGGGATTCCCGAACACGACCACGCCATGCTGTTTACGAGGTGCGGAAAACACTGATAAATGTGCATCTATTATAACTTTGTGACGAAAACACTGATAAATGTGCATTTATTATAACTTTGTGACTAAAACAATGGTTAATATGCATTTATTATAACTTTGTTACGAAAACACTTATAAATGTTCATTTAGGATAACTTTGTGAAGAAATGAAATATTGTTAGTGAAAAAAATATATTTTGATGTGTATTGCCTTAAAATAATAGATGCAGTGATATCAAAGCATAAATTTCCGTTGAAAATGAAAATGTTATTATTTTAATGTGTGTTTTTAAAGTTGAAAAACAATTTAAACGAATAATTCAATTTAGCATTTGTAGCTCACATTACATTAATAACCAACAATTTCAAAACGGCTTAGGTTGTAGAATGAAACGAATTATCAGTCCTACAGATAAACGTGAACTCTTTTATTAAAAAATCATAATAAGACATTTTAGTAAAAATCTCATTAATTCACAGGTATGACTTGACAAGTGATGGATCATCTAGCAATGCTGGACTCGCATACCTATCAGGCATGTGTTCGGACAAGTCAGTGTCGGTGGCGGAAGACCATTTTGATTTTACAGTGCTCACTACAGCTGCGCACGAATTGGGACACGGGTAATCTTTTATCAAATGAAAGAAATATATTCTTTTGTAATAGATACGGGCATTATATAATATTTTATGTTTATTCTAATTAATTGATTCAAAATATACATAAAGTTTCAACTGTTTTATGAGAAACATGTAAGTGTGTCCTTTCCTTACGCTATAGAAATAACATTTTCTTTGCGTAAAATTTCAAAGGTTCATTTAACTTATCCTGGTGCAACGTGGTATTACCCTCAAAATAACAATACATGTAAATACACAAGCGTTTAATTATATAATCATATCAAGATCGGTTGGATTTGAAATAGTATAATAATATTTGAGTGAGAAAGCTGATATCAAATACACGTTGGCTGAATTACGTTAAAATGGTTATTATCGTGTTTTTGTTTTAATTTTTATTCATTGGTGAAAAATATTTATCTTGTCTAAAATATTTAAATAAAAATTCTGAGTACACACACTCTCTAAAAATTAAATGCATTTTAAATTTGTACACCCTAAAGAAATAAATTCGAAATGTAGTTTTTAAACCTGTTCATTCTTTATATAGAAGATCATCGTCAAACCTAATGTATTTTAGTTCGATATTTTTACTTTACACGCACTTTTATCACTAATATACATGTAATAATTCTTTTGTTCATGATTGATTTTGGAATACCTGAATAGCAGTGACTTTTACACGATGGTCTCATATAGTGCACCAGTATCATTCTGTTTTTTTAATAAAAACATAATTTTAAGTACTATGGTTTGGAACAGGCTAAGTGCTGAACATGATGGGACTGGCAATTTCTGCAATAGCGCTGATTACTACATAATGGCCGCAGTCGGTGGACCTGTCGAAAATCAAAATCCATGGAAATTTTCCACGTGCTCTGTCAACTATTTTACAACTTTTATCAACAAACTTAATCAGTAATTTTTTCCCACATTTCATTCATGTATTCTGTGTGATTCTTTCGGTTTATTTTATTTTTTCACAACTAAACCTACAAACAAGTGAGGTATAAATTAATGCATAAAATGTTTGTTTTATGCAAATTAGGAATAACAACAATTGTTTGACTGTGCTGAGTCCAAGTTATAACCCTGATGCACTAAAACAGTATACTTCACTTCCGGGAGAAATATATGATGCTGATTCTCATTGCAGACACATTTTTGGAGCAGGTTATTCGTTTTGTAAGGTATCATTCGCACACACGTACATACATGTAGCTGCAGAACTGTAGCTTCACGGGAAATTCGGGTTAGCAAACCATGAGCTAAAGTTTCATCTATACTATATATTGAATATTTTTGGGGGGACAAACAATTGCACACGGTTTTGGACTTATCAACCAATTTAATGTTTTATTCACGTCGAGATCGAGAGTTGCAATTTTTACTTGTAAACAAACTAATATCATATTACTTTACGGGTTGGTTAGGGTGTTTAAATGACATCTCAAGTAAAATGTGTCCGGAATTTTTTGGCTTTAACCTTTTGGGTGTGGACCACTCCATAATAAAGAACATAATAAAAATAATTGGCATTTTGTATTGTAGAACCTATATAATAAAAACTTTTCGACTATCTGCACTAAACTGTGGTGTGTTAAACCAGATGTAAGTGGTTTATGTAGCAGTGCTGTCCCCGGTGATGGCCTTCATTGTGGAAATAAAAAGGTACTCTTTGTGTAACTCGTCTTAATAACGTTACGTTAACAATATGCAACGTACAAATACTATTATAGTGTAGTGTTTGATTTAACAATGCCTTTTTTACAATAAGCAAACAAAATTAGTTTCAATGTATAAAATATACACTTTCCTTATATGCAGTTTAACACTTTCCATTTTAGTGGTGCATTTCCGGCGAATGCAAATTCGATGAGTGTGCCCCTCCTGGGGATGGTAAGTAGTCTCCATAAATTAAAAAAAAATGAAAAAAATAAATATGAAAAGGCAAATTAAAAAAGCAAAAATATTGGTTTATGATTTACCTCTTTATCAGTATCTTTATTTCACCCCTGCGAATGTTATTATCATTCAAATTTTATATATCCCTTTCAGTTTCGCAGTTAAAATCTTGCCTCGTCTATATCCCAAAATCTAGGTACTTGTAGTCAAATATAAAATCTAGACGTTTATTGATTTTAAACTTTACCTCCATTAATTGGTCGATAAAATGACTTCTAGATATAAATGAGACAATAGAAAATATAGGTTTTTTTCTGCTCTTGCAACAAATAACATGCTTAGTAGCGACCCCCCCTAAGGTTTAATTTTCGATCCGGGCCTGACCTAGTAATTGCATCAATAGTGAAACAGACTATACTATTTTATGCTGAATGTTCCTTGACATTGGCTCGATACGCTAAGTTTTAATTCAAAACAGACACTCATTTATTTCTTTAAAAAAGCATGGTAATGCACGCCAAAAGCATCAATCATGGCAATGTTTTTATTAAACAACTCGTGTTTAAATTTTCAACCACGTGTAGAGTGGTTGAATACGAACGATAACTCTGTTCTGAATATCATCGTTTAGTTCAAATAACCGCTAGATGATGCAATAAGACACATTTCCTAATATATTCTCATGTTTTAATATAAATCAAATTAGGATATGATATAAAAAACAACCAGAACCTACGTATTTTGAGAATATTATCCGAACAACTAATATTTCCACTCGAAATTTCACAAGAACTGAACGAATCTCGGTGAAGTCTCGTGAACTTTCATTCGAGCACCTCTGGATTTATTACATACTAAGCAACGATAAAGAAAATCCGAACACATTCGCAGGGATGTATTTAATATGCAATGATGAGAGACAGAAATCAGCTTATAGGTAATATTTAAGAGACCTTGCGTTTTGTTTATTATTCATCACAATTTCTTTATGAAATAATGTATTCCAACCAAAATAATGTTTAAACAATGTGTTTTCTATGATCAAATTTTGTAAGAAAATTATTATAAGCTAAAGGTATCCCGGTAGAATTACATTATGATATGGCGTAGAAATATGAAGTATTGCAATAACAAAAAAATATCAAGAGGCCTATGGGTCACATCACTTTATGGATTCATACACAAAATATCTGGAAAATGTAGTAGAATAGATCCCGAATAACAAAAATTTCAACCGTTTCTCCAGATACTCATATATTTAACATTCAGCCCCTTTTGGTAAAAGGAAAACTTCATATCAAAGTCATCACAAATTGAGCATTTTTTTTTACATATTTCTATGTAAACATTTAACCCCCCAAGGTGCTCCATCATTACCCCTGTGGATCATAGTTTTGACAATCTTAAAATATCACATACTGGGGATGCTTACACACATCTTACAGCTTTTCTAGCCAATTTGTTTTGAAAAGAGGACTTTCAACAATTTTTTTCTATATACATGTGTACCTATGTAGAAAAAAAATTGATCCCCAGTTGTGGCTCAACGCTGCCCACGGTGAGTATGATTTGAACAAACTTGAATCTATATTGTTTAAACGTTGAATCTACTCTAGCTAATAATGCTTGCACACACGTTTCAGCTTTTTAGGCTTTTTTTTAGCTCACCTGAGCTGAAAGCGCAAGTGAGCTATTCGGATCGCATTTTGTCCGTCGTCCGTCTGTCTGTCCGTCTGTAAACTTTTTTACATTTTGAACTTCTTCTCTAAAACCGCTTATCCAATTTCAACCAAATTTGGCACAAAGTATTCTTATGGTAAGGCAAATATAAATTGCAGAAACGGAATACCTACCTTTATTCAAAGCTGAGAAAACCTCGAAACTGTAGAAAAAGAGGGGTGCATTTTTAAAAATCTTCTTCTCAAGAACCAAAAGAGTCAAATTCAACGTAGTTTAGCATAAACTATCCTTATGGGAAGGTAAATATAAAGTGAAAAAATTAACCCTCTTTGAAACAAAGAAGCGGCCCTTTTGAACGTATAAGAAATGGATCAATCTGACAAAGATGAATTTGGTTGTTGTGGAACAGTTTGCGTGCGAAAGGAATATTTGAAACGTGCAAGATACATTAATGCCGATTTTGTGAAGTAAATTGAGATTAAATATTCCAATGCGTTGACATTTTCATCTTTGACGGTGGTTTTAGCTTGTTTTGATTTTCGTTTCGTTTTCATGAATTACGGTTTAAATCTTAGGGGAACTATCGCCTGTATTTTGTAATTTTTACGTATAAATCAAATATAGACATTGGAAAGTAAGACAGCTGACTCTCACTCGCGGAAAATAAGATACATTAACAGGCACGGTACTTTAACAACTAAAATACAAATTCTAATGGTAATACGGTATGGTCTTTGCGTAATAGTTGATTACTGCAATGTGTTTTAGGCTAGTTGTAAGTATTTTCTCGTCTATTCAGTCTAAACGGAGATTAATATTGCTGATGGAAATACTAAGTGTGTGTACATGTAGCAGAAACATAAATAATTGTTAGCTCACCTGAGGTGAAATATACAGAGAAACATCTTTAAAAATTCTTCTCAAAAATCAATCGGCCAGAAAAGCTGTAACTTGTGTGGAAGCATCTGAAAGTAGTGTAGATTCAAGCTTGTCCAAACCATGATCCCCGGGGGTACTGTGGGGCTCCAATGGGGGATCAATTTTTTAGATGCAAATGTATAGAGAAAAATCGTTAAGGTCTTCTTTGCAAAAACCAGTTAGCCAGAAAAGCTGGAACTGTGGAAGCATCTTCAGGTAGTGTGGATTCATTTTTTTTCAAATCACGATCCCCGCAGGTAAGTTGGGGCCACAATGGGGGGTCGAATTTTTTACATAGGAATACATAGAAAAAATCTTCTCAACAAAAACCCGGTAGGCCAGAAAAGCTGTAAGTTGTTTGGAAGCATCCTCAGGTAGTGTAGATTCAAATTTGTTCAAACCATGATCCCCGGGGTAGGGTGCGGCCACAGTGGGTGGGTCGAATTTCACATAGAAATACATAGCGAAAAATCTTCAAAAAAATTTCTTCTAAAAAACCTATTGGCCAGAAAAGTTGTAACTTGTGTGGAAGCATCCTCAGATAGTGTTGATTCTTTCTAGTTTTTTCAAATCATGATTTCAGGTGATAGGGTGGGGCCACCATGGGGGGTCAAATTATGGTGGTGCGTGTAATTCGGTATTGTCTCTACGTAATAGTTGATTAATGCAACATGTTCTATTAAGATGTTCTGCAATTTTAATCTAAACGGAGATTATTATCGCTGCTAGAAATATATAACTAAAGTATATATATATGATGAAAAATAAATTGAGTTTTCTCCTTGTTTTAGTGCAGTTTTCTCTTGTTTTAATTGTTTACAAATTCCTATAATTTTACTAACCTGAGAGTCAAGCTTCGAGTTATAAGCAAGATACAGAGCTTTGCGCACAATGCTACTATATTTTTGTACACAAAGCTGAGGTCATGCTTTAGTTTGTTTATATTTTAAATGCATCTATGCTGAATAGGAAATGCCAAGTTTAAAATTCTTAAGTTGAATGTAATAAACTCATGTGAACAAAAACATGACTCAAACCAGATATGAATCTTGCTTATGATTCTACGATTGTCACTGAAATTTTGGTTGATCAATAGAAATGTCTTGCTAAAAGTATGATATGCTGTAATTACTTTCTGTTGCCCCTTCTTAAACGATGAAATGCATAAAATCTACACAAATTTTTGATAGTTTTTCGAACACAAGTAAATGAAAACAATGCCTTTTAAACAGTTTCCACAGGCCTGACACATTATTATTATGATGATAAAAGCATTATCGGTGTTCTTAAAAAAATTTTGCAATGGAAAATCATCTTTGTTTGTACACATTTGTTGTTTTTTAATAAAGATGAAAATAATGGAAGGGCCTTGGTACAAGGGAGCAACATGCCTGCCAATACATTAATTTGAATTATAGCTCTTTAACATATGTGACAACATTTTCAGTTAAGTTTATTTTCTTCAATCCAGTGAGTAAGGATATGAAAGGTCATACGAAATGAATTCATGCCTGGTAAATGACAATCGTCTATAATGGAGAAGGCCAATTAAATTTTTCAATGTTTTTAATTTGAGGAATTGAGCGCATTCATTCTGGTGCATTGAGGTACACTTTTCTTCTTTCACATATTGAATTTTTTAAAATACAATAACTAGCAAGTAATGGAGAAAATGTACCTTTATGCTCTCATGTATTTTAATCGTTTTATAGAGTGATTGGGGGGAAGGGGGGGGGCTAAAATAAAGGGAACTGGAAGTTAACCGTGAGCAACAACTGAAAATTTAGTTGTTTATATTGCATATGATCTTATTTTCGGTAAAAATGTTATTCATGGTAAATTTGTCAAAGATTAAGTATATGCAAAAATAAGTGAAAATTCGGATATTCATTTTTGGTTAATCTACCGAGGGGCCACATGGCACAATATCCTTTGAACGCCCTTTTAAAGCCAGTGTTGCTCAGATGAGCGATGTGGCCCATTGGGCCTCTTGTTATTTTTGAGAAGAAGATTTTGAAAAATACCAAGACATTTTTAATATTTCTGAATTATTTCTTTTGAAAGAACTGGTTTCATTTTAATAGCTTGCAATACCTTCACCAAAAGATGATTTGTGCCAAGTTTGGTTGAAATCGGTCCAGATGTTCTGGAGAAAAAGTCAAAAATGTAAAAGGTTTACAGAAAGACGGACACATAAATAAAAGTTTTAAAAATAGCTCACTTAATCTTTCAAATCAGAAGGAAATATCAAACTAGTACGCTCTTTTAAGATTTCCTGCGAGGTAAATATAACAGCCCCTGAAAAAAATATGTACTTTTTTAAATTATGTAATATTTTGAGTTTAT
This sequence comes from Magallana gigas, assembly GCF_963853765.1. Classification (NCBI taxonomy): domain Eukaryota; kingdom Metazoa; phylum Mollusca; class Bivalvia; order Ostreida; family Ostreidae; genus Magallana; species Magallana gigas. The sequence goes on along the minus strand of NC_088854.1, from coordinate 20,588,979 downwards.
GATATATATTTGAAGAGACGTGTTTATATGGGGATGCTCAAGGCGTAGTCATTACATATAACAGCAAAGAAATCACCTGTTCTTTTGAGGACATCAAAAATGATCCATTTGTTTGTTATTTCGTGAAAGATAAATGTTGCCAGCAATGCAGACATTTCTACACTGGAATAGTAGGTATGGACCAAACTAATAATTTTTTAACAATTTATTAAATCAAACAACTTAAACCCGAACGCGATGATTTTTAAAATCGAAATTTCATATATTTAAGAAAATTAATTGACAAGTATATATAAAACTGTTTTATATCAAAATCAGAAAATATTATTTAATCGAAATCTTATCAAATATCAGGCCTGTACATATCTTTAAAAGGGTTTTTTCCCATAATTATTTGTCAGTTAGACAATGATATTACATGTATTATTTAAAAAATAAACATACCAAACCACTCATAAATTAATCCGATTACATAGTGTTTATGGAACTTTATATTCTGTAAAAATAGCAATAGTTATCACAAATTAGAAAAAATCAGTGAAGTATAACCAATAAAACAAATATGTAATTAAGATAACGATTTTTCTCATGACTTCACATATATTTTATAAGTAAGTTATTTGCTCGATAAATGTCAGTTTTAAACAATATTTCCCAGGATGCGAATATGGAGATAAAGAAGCAGGTTGCTCAAATAACTTTTGTTGGTCGTATCCTCCTTCTCAGTGCTGTGGCACATGCTATACTGGCCCTGCACTTACTACGCCTTCACAGGAACCAACAACAACCAAAAATAAGAATCCTTGTAAATCATCATTAACAACAGCAACACCAACGCCCTCGGTGTCTACTACTTCAACACCAACGCCCTCGGTGTCTACTACTTCAACACCAACGCCCTCGGTGTCTACTACTTCAACACCAACGCCCTCGGTGTCTACTACTTCAACACCAACGCCCTCGGTGTCTACTACTTCAACAATAACGTCCTCGCCCTCTTCTACCTTTACAACAACTACACCAAAATCACCTTCTTATGTGTTCAGATTGACTGTCACCTTCATGATTGATATAACAGATGATTTGTCAAATAATGCTGTGAAAGAAAGTGTAATTTCCAAAGTGCAGACAGCGGTACGTTTCTTTTTCTTCTTTCATAAATTGTATGTATTTTCTTTTCTTTTTGATTTTCTTACCTGATATATATAAAGTAGATATTTCAAAATGCATCAAATGCGTTGTCATACTCTGCGATTTTTACATAGTAAGTCGATCAATTTTTTCCAGCTTATCTCCTTTTATCAAAATTCAGGACTGACGTTTGTAAGCTGCATAGTAAGAAACATAAGGTAGATATATTTTTTAATTAATATTTTACAGAAAAATATAGTTTGTTAAAATCTCCTAAATTTAAAGTTGACATGAAATTATAAAAGTATTTGGTTCCATTATAATTGATGGATTGACCACTTACTACTTGGTTCATAGACTGGTCGAAAACATTTCGGTAGGTTGCTTTTTGATTCATACTCCATGGCTTTTTTTTTAAGTACATGCCCACTTACTCTTTAAGTAATGAAATTGAAAAAGAATATGAGAGTTGTTCGGAAAGTTTTGAAAAAAAACACGAATATTTCCCTTTTTAATTGACGAGTAAGGTTGAAAATTTCATTGATTATTTAACTAGAATTAAGACAATGGAATTCAATATCAGGTACGTTTTACACTAACTAATGTCAACAGTTCTAAAATATGTACACAGAATAACTATAGAAGACATTTCACAGTACATTAACTTTCGTTAGAAATGCGTGTAACTTGGGGTTTTTTATCACAAAAATAGAGAATGAAGAGATTATGCAAATGTTGACATCTTGAAATGAAAGCAAATGATGAGAAATAAAGAATTTCTATTTTCCGTTTGTTTGTAAAGTGTTTAAAACGTAGAAGCAATGAAAAGCTTTAAAATGACGTTGCAATGAGTTTGCAGTAGGTCCGGGTCACTGGGCGAAGGCAAGTAAGTAAGCTTAGTAGGAATGATATAAGGATGCCATGGACAAGAAACTTTTCGCATTGGTGAACTAAATCCCAGTGTATGTTTTGGTGGAATTTCAAAGGTTGATCTTCTCTCCAATGAAAATAAGCAAATTTTCGAACAACCCTCGTACAATTGATATAAAAGAAGAGAAAAACTTTTTTTAAAGAGCTGCAAAAACATCCAGAATCTCATATAGGGTTGTCTTACTTCTTCTAGACATCTAACACTTGTATGTTCCCTATCGTATACAGATAAATTTATGGCATATGTAAGTAAGATCAACAAATCAACAAAACAAGCAAAAGCATTTACAAAACAAAATACAGCCATTTTATACAAAATAAACCAACAAAAACTGAACAAAAAGGATCGATGATAAGAAATTAGCTGTTATTAGTAAGCGATAGCCGATTTCTTTTTTAAAACATACAAGGATTACGTGTTTCTTTTGATGGCATTATTTCATCCATATTATAATTTTTATTCTAAAAATCTGAAAAGTGAGGTTAGAACATAGATCCCCAACCTAAAATCTTACAAGGCATAAACCAAGTAAGTGTGAAGTTTTTTGATGAACAAAGATGTGAAAATTTTAGTTTGCATAGAAATCAAAGGGGCAAAGTCACGATTTTGGTCAAATTTTATTTTTCTGATTTTATTATTTACAATGCTTTAGGAATGCATTTCTAATGATCAAATGAATTTTGAGTGTCAATCGTAGAGTTATAAGCAAGATTCAGGACTCACAAGTTTATGTCATGTAAACAAGGCTCGTGCCCTGTTTTTGTTTACTTATGTTAAATATACCAGTAAAAATCTTTTTCAAACTGATTTGTATATCCCTTATTCATTACAAGCAAAAAAAAAACCAGTTTCTAACGTTTAATACATTATTTTTGGTCTAAAACTGTAATTTTCACTTCAACATTCAAAATGTAAACAAAGGCTTTGTTTACATAGCAAAGAATTGTAAGCTGTGTTACTCGCTAATAACTCAACAAATGGCACTCAAATTTTGGTTGCATATTTAAAATGCCTTATGAAGCATTGTAAACATTTAAATCGGAGAAATAGTATTTGACCCAAATCGTGATCATGTCCCTTTAAGTAATTTTATAAGGTTACTCAGTAGTTTTTACCGCCTTTCTTTCTTTCTTTCAAGTAAGGCATGTGCAGTATAATAATGTATAGTGATTTAGCAACCAGGTATACCAATAACAACTCTTCAAATGTGTCAGATGTTCAACACTAATGTGTATCAATCTGTTCTTTATAGATTTTTTAATAATTTGTAGAAAAGGCAGTTTGAACGTTGATTATGAAGTTTACACAGCAATGAATTCCCAAGTGGTAGCCGACATGACATTTCTTTCCAAAGATATGGTTTTAGGGAAATCTAAAGTGACTTATGAAGGACACGAAGTGACTGTTTCTTCCGTAACTCTTGTAGACACATCCGGAAATTCTCGTAAGATGACTTTTAATATACTTGATATCAATTTTCAAGAAAAGCAAAACCACAAAAATTGTCATGTAAATCTGTTTGTGGTTACTGATGACAAAAAGATTGTGCTGTTTACTTTTGGTAATGCAATTTATATATTTTGATTACAGAAAGGTTTATTATCTAAAGCAAGGTTTTGTACTTTAGATATGAAATGAAGGTTTAATCTTATTTTAACTAAATTAAAATTCACTGAGGTCAAGCAAGATTAGATTTTACCATAAATTCAAAACAAATTTTGTGTCCTCATCAACATTTTAAAAATAGCTGATCATCGATTCATTATTTCGAAAATATGCTGCATGAAAGTTGATAAATATTTTATCACGTCTCCGTCACTGAATAAGTGTGTCTCTAAATTTAGTGACTGTTGGAAACAGTACATCAGCATGTGATTTTTTAAAACAATTGAGTGAATGTCCATCCGGTCACGTGTGTGAGGAATCTAACAATGAACCGATCTGTAGGTGAGCAAAATTATTCACTTGTCTATGTATTTCACCTCAATAAACTTAAATCTACCATTTATTTTAGCAATGTTTACATATTAATGATTCATATTTTGTTCTTTTATATGTGAATAATTCTTATTTATATTCCCAAAATGTATTTATATTGGTTAATGAATGTTAAAATTGTTTTTAAGGAAAATATCGGAGGAAAGTTTTCTCGACAGTAAGTAGATAAAATAGGATAGAATTACATGGTGTACGTTCGACGCTTCCTACATAATTAGGGCCCCGCAAGGATTTGCGGGTGCCCTATAGTAATCACTCTGTCCGTCCGTCCTTCTGTCCGTCCGTCCGTCTGTCACTCTTCCGTCCACAAATTTCCTGTTTTTTTCTAATAACATTTTTTATGGTTGCCCAATCAAGTTCAAATTTGGTATGGTAGTTCAGTAGGCAGAAATACATATTTTGATGCTAAGTTTGGTTCTCTATGTCTTCTGGTTTGGAGCTGGGGTGGTGGGGTAGATTCCTAACTATGCATAAGAAGAATGGGCAAAGAGAGATAACTGCTGAGAATGAATGGGCAAAGAGAGATAACTGCTGAGAATGTTACCATTGTATACATGGAAGGCTGTGCAATATTTGTCCTTTGGGATTAATTAACCTTCCACAGGAAGAAAATCCTAAGCTTTATCTTTATCTGTCACATTGAGATTAATAACTGCACTGCCTGTGTCTGCAAATGAACTTTGTTTTGAAGTTAAGGTCAATTTTGAATGATGTGTAGTATTGTGTACATTCTTTGAAATATGGATTTGAAATATAATATTCATATTTTTTTTGGTTAAAATACCGTACACAATGATTTATGATAGTTTTATTGAATAGAGGCAAAGCCTAGGTATCATTGCATTGGTATCAATTCTTTGTTTTTTTAACAAATTTTATTTCATCCCATGTTAACCCACTTTATCCCGTGGATATGACTCATTGGATATTTTTTTGATATTCCACAGTTGTGACTTTCCAATGGGATTTGCCTAGGCATAATGAAGTAAAAATAATGTAGAGTTTTATAAACAGTGTAAACATTGATTGCGGTGTATAAAATATGGGATAAATAGAATCTCATGATTTGTAGTATAATATGATTTTTATCCAACTTGTGTGTTTTATCCCCTCACTAAGGCTCAAGAAAAAAACACTTTAATTGTTGGATGAAAATCATATCCAACTACAAATCACGAGATCCTATATATTCCAGTTCTTTACATCTTCTGCCGGGCATTTATTTTTCATCATTGTTAATATAAAGAGGATGGAATTCAAAGTTTTTTTCACTTCTCTATATTAATTGTCATAGCGGGGCCCTTCCTGACTGGTCAGTTTTCTAGTTGTAATTATATTTATAAAAACGAATTTTTGTTTCAAAATAATTGTTGTGTTGTAAAATTAAAATTGGTTATTTTTATTTTTTTTTAAGAATACCAGTATTTCATCTACGCTGGGGTATGTGCTGTCCTACTTGCTCTGTTATTTATTGTTTGTGTTTGCTGTTGTCGTAAAAAGAGGAGATCAACACCAAAATCAAGAAATAAAAACCCTTTGCATGGAATTACTAACTATGCTATGGTAAACCATTTCTATACTCGTATTTCAAATATTGGAGTTCAATCATTTATCATTCTAAAAAAGTGGTCAAGTCGATTAAATATATCCATCATTTGCATTTGTATAATTATTTCGTCACCATCAAAACATAACAGTTTTCCTTATTGTATTTAAGCATTGAGATATAAAATATGAGTTTTAGTGATTTGACATCAAATGTAATTATTTTCAGGATGACCATAACAACCAAAGAAGAAACAACTATGCTAGATATTAAAATACTGTTAGCAACCCACGTTAAATATCAATGATGATTGATTTTGCCAAATTCAGTATATGTGTTCAATTATTTCATTATAGCTATATGGTTTAACAGTTATATATCGTTATAACTTCACCTAACTCACAGAGAGTAGACATTGTTATGAGTGTATATCCGAAGGCCATATTTGTTTCTTACACACAAAACATTTAACTTATCTGTTGGCAAAATATTTATGTATCACTTGCATGTGGATTCATAATTTTCTACTGACTGGGTCTAATCTGTTGTTCCGTGATTACGATATGAATCTTATTTTAGTTTCTTCCTTTTAATAATCGTATATTTTTTATGAATCAATATCTTGGATGGTTGTATAAGGTGAAAGTGAATGCAAATGCAAAATTATTTTCATAGCAATGTTAGAAAAATTCACATATAGTTATAGAACTGTGGCATAGAATTCATTGATGTTTACTCCAATTGATGTTTACTATTAAAAATATAATTTTTGGCATTTAACGTTTCATTTATTTCTTGCTAAGATTATACATGGAATTTGTACTATAAGTTATGAGTATAGTATAGTTGGAGCCAGATCATTGCTTACGCAATGAGCCCGACTATGCGGAAAAACGTATTACTGAAATCAATGAAATAGTGTTTCTCTGTATTTTAATAATTTTTCAAATGAAAAAAAAATCCACTAAAAAGGAAAATCATTTTTGCGTTACATTTGAGTATATCATCATGTAGTATTTGGAATCATCTAATGGAAAACAAAGTTGTGTTTTGATATTCAATTCCTTCTAATTTTCAATAGGTTTTTTTCTCTTTTTCCTAAAATTTTTTTCATTAGTTTTACCAAATATAGCATATAAAATAAACATGCCGTCGTTCTTTTGACGCCTTTTATTGTTTACTACTTAAACGACAGTTGGAATGACTGTAAATACGTTAACACCATAACAATATCCAAACCACTATTCAATCATAACAATAACTGCTGATATTGAATAAATGTATAAAACACCGGATTTTGATAGATACGTGCATAAGCAATATTACAATATTTTATCGCACTTTTAAACAGAGCGTCACCCTTATGTACGGATTCATAAGGCTATATACCTTGCTATTCCAAACCAATATATGTAATTGCTAGAATTATGGTTTTAGCATTCCAAAATAGTAAAATTTCAAGGAAAGATTGCTAATTTAGATGGTCGAAAATGCATATCCATGCGTAAAAAATTCACGAAAATATTTTGAGTTAATTAATATTTTATCGGTCGTTTTAGAAGTGATAATAATAGTCGCTTTATTGTAACTGTGTACGAACTGTCACATTCCCATCTACAGTGTTATGATATAAAAATAACGATATCTGGAATCAGTTGTAATATTGGTGTGAATCAATAAATATCCGTGAGTCACAATCCGGGAATCAATCATATATTCATATTGACTGCTCTTACAAAAGGTTTGCATTTTTTATACACTTTTTTAAAAAATATTCACTCTTATTTATAGATTCTTCCTAAATGTTATTAATGTGTTTGTTATATACTTTTATATCCTGATAAATAGACAAGCGAGGTTTTTGTTGAAGAGTTTCAAACCCATATATAGACGAATTACAGTTTGATATCGAGAAGAATGAAGAAAGCAAGTGATATTAAAACTTCCGCAGATATATATCTGTTTGAGCACAAAAACCTCCTTGTTACATCAGTATTTGTTCCTTATTTGTATTATTTGTGAATAATTTCATTTTCTTCCTTGTCCTGTTCTATCTGTCCAAAAGCAGAACAAAGCAAATTTGGAACACTCAGGCCTAGTTTATTCTTTACAAATAAAATACATTACATTTGTATGTTTGTTTATAATCTAGGTCAAGAGTAAACATCATTTTCTTTCCTTGTCAAAAAAACTTTTCATATTAATTTTGTCAAAAATACTTAGGTTACACGTGTACAGGATTAAGAGAAATCCTTTCAATAGTTGAGTGATTTTGATGTTGTTGATTTTTATGATTTTATTTCACTTCTTATTTTCAAAAGTGGGAGGATGATATTATTAAATATACCTTTACTGTGATCAGCTTCCATTTTCAACCTGTCTTTTATTTCGTTAAAAAATGAGTTAGCAAATAAAAGGAAATGATTAAATGATTAAAGATTTAAAAGTCGTTGAGTTAGGAGAGCTTACACGCAGTTTGTTTTTAATTTATCATAACCTGCTTATACTACTTGTATTAAAGATAGTTTGGGGATCCTAATGGCAAATGTTCATGTCCTTTGAGTAAAATGTATGTTTTCATATTTATTTGTTTGTAGAATGATTGAATTACATCTAGTCTACGAAATTAATACAAATCATTATCATTATAGTCATTGCATCGGTGATATTTTTATGGTTTTACTCGATATTTTGTTTACCGTTAAATATTCATATACTGTAAGCAATATCTTAACAGGCAGTTATCGTATTTCCTTTGGTTAACTTCCTTCTGATTTGTTTTTTTTAAAGTCATTTTGACATCTGAATACCAAAGACTATGAAAAGGCTACCCGTGTTCATAGTCTCGCTTTGTGTTTGTGAATAATATATTTAAATGATTAAAACAAAGACAAGGACATAAAGGTTATGATATCATCAGATGAATTATTATACTTAGATAACCATTTTTGACTTTAGCACATATCAACAGCTCCGTTATGTGTGCATGTTAGTTTTTCATATGAAATATAAATAAAGCAGTAAGTTATCTTCTATATAGCAAGGATGTTTCCATTTTGGATTAATCAAGGGCTGATCTTTATGATAGAAATGCACGTACTTGTCGCAATGTTTCCGGATTTTCAAACCAAGGAAAACATAAACTGGGGTAATTATGTCTCAGTATATATTTTGATATAATTAAAATAATCGATAACATATAATAAATATATTTAAGAAATAAACATCAATTTAAAAAGTTCACCGGAATATGAAGTTGGTTGGTCACGTATTCAAATCCTGTGAAGCCCGAAGGGCTTCTCAGTAGATCTGATCATGTACCAACCCACTTCATATTCCGGTGAACTTTTTAACATTGCTGTTCTTTACTTATTTTTACGTTCGAAAAAGACAAATCGTTCAAAACTGTTAAAATTGACGCGATTTTATGTTTACAATAATCAAAGCGATGAGCGCGTGCTATTATCATTGTGACATCACGAAAAAGTTCATACAGATTTGAACGTTTTCGCTTTTCTTTAGGTTCATGTAAGGAAACATATTTGCGAATATATATATATATATATATATATATATATATATATATATATATATATATATATATATATATATATATATATAAAGTTGTTTTTTGTAGTTTAAGAACGCAGTAAAATGAATCAATTATTTGATATAACTATTAGCAAAATTGTTTGATATGCATGTAGAATTCTTCTTGGTCAATCGTTACACAGATTATCTACCTGTCTCATTCCTGTGTATTCTGTGCGTTCAAGCGTAGAGTGCTTTCCTTTCAGTGCGATGGTTTCACACCTGTGTGTAAAACAATTGAGTCAAATAAAGTTCGACAATCATAAAGCTTTGTGGTGGTGGTTGGGGGGGGGGGGGGGGGGGGGGGGGGTAAGGTTACGAAAACAGGAAACGGGTTTACATATGTGTAGTAGCTTTATATTCAGTAAGATTACATGTACATGCACACATAAAATGATTTCAATACATTTACTGAAATGTTTAAATGTTTTTTTATCGGCATGAAATATCAACAGCAAAACTTTCAAGACATGTTCTTAATTTAATTGAAATATGTTAGAACATAAGAACGGTTAAACAGCATTTCCCTCTCAAAGTTATTCTGTTAAGAGAGAGAGAGAGAGAGAGAGAGAGAGAGAGAGGGGGGGGGCTCGGTCGCGAGCGAACGCTAACCTCCGTCACGGCGGGTAGCTGTTACACCTTCACGAAAACATGACGAGGGATACCCACAATATCTTTCGATTACATAATTTTACACTCGGTGTCTTCCATCTCTCGCAGATTGGCCCTCGCTCGTGTCCTTTTCACATCCAGCATGCGCATGCAAGACCACAGCTCGATCGACTTCCTTAGGCCGGCCTTAATGAACGTCATACTCATTACCACACTGAATATTCAAGTCAGACTGAGTCTTGAAGAACACACGGCTTCGCACTTGAAGATTGTCGTCGCAAACGTACCGCATAACGCACTAGAAAGTGGGAATCCTCGCGCAATGACAAACTGCGAGCCATACTTAAAGTAACGCAACATAAATTCACTAAAACGTGAATTCACAAAAAATGTTCTTTACACGTAGAAGACCTTGTAAGAAATGAACGGAACTTGCTAAAAATACCGGGTTCGTAATCTTATAGGAAGCCCTAATTTTTAATCACTTGCTCATCATAAGTTGACACGCATGGACTTCAACAACAAACAATACAAATGTAGGCGGGCCAATTAATTGTTAAGAAAACACAATCACACTGCGTACAGATTTATTGGCAATTAAAATCAATTTTTAATTTAACGACCTTCTTTAAATATGATAATCGATTCGAAAATATTTTATTTGCTGCACAAGTAATAAATTAAATACTTTAATAATTCATTTAATAGCTATGAAATTAAAAAAAAATAGTGAAAAGGACTCCAAGTATTTCGATTATAATCTCTGTCAAAATCTGGTTAAATATCGTCATTAAATATAAAGAAACATGCAATTTATTTGTCATTCGGGGAGATAACTCCCGCTTGTATACGATACTTTTCCATCGATAATTTTACCGTGGCGGGGACAGGTAGATGATGAGTTTACCGTGTTGGGAACGCGGTATACCTGTCTCACCTGGCCGATCACCTCGGTGTGTTTATACCGTGACGGGGCGCGGGAAACACGGGATCCGCGTCGCCTGTACTGTATTTGTTCACTTACATGTATAGAATTGAATCAAATTCTCGTCGCAGGTATTTAACAGCTTTATAACATTTTTAATAGGTCTGAAAAAACTTAGATAGGAATTGTGGTTTCTTATATAAACTCATATAAAAGATTTTTAGTCTTGTTCAGAACCGTTGCTAACTGTATTATTTGATTACCTTTGAAATTCATAACACACTCCATGAGGTACATGTATCGATATAACTGCTTTAGCTGATGTCATGGTTAAAGTATCTACGAACAGTGGCAGAATTCTAAGGTCCACCGCCTTGCCCAGACAATTGCTCGTAAGCTTGACATTCAGCACTGATCAGCTGATCACATTTGATCTGAAAGAAAATGGAGAAATAAACTCAAATATACCAATTTATACAGCAGACACTGATGAAAAAATAAGGGCACAACAAACTGCATCATTAGAGGTAAGAGTTAAATCGATTTACAAGTTAATTTAGTTTTCGCACATATTTATTTATATGTGAAACTAAAATTGCAAACTGAGGAAGACTGTGAATGGTCTTTAAGACGTCTTGATCATCATGACATAAATTGCTGTTATAAAATTAAGTTGTCTGACAGATTATCTTAGGATCTTGTAGACTCTTTCGTCATCGATAAACTTAAAATATTCAGTTTCATCAACAGAGGATCGTTTTTAAAGCAACAAATTGGCATTAAACGTTAAGGTACTTTACTACACCGAGGCTTATATACTTTTTAAGCCACAACGTCACAAGATGGCGACTTAAATGATTTGTTAAACTGTGTGTATCAATCGATTTAGATCTAGATATATATCGTAATAGCTCACTGACAGTGGTTAAAGTATCAGGCTTGTGAACCGCAAGTCATAAGTTCGAATCTGACTGGGGTTTTTGCTCATGTTTACTGAATAAAATTTTTGAAAATATTATTTTTTATCTAAAATTGCACATTTGTTCGCCTATTTGACACATATAATTCTTATCCAGCATGTTATCTATCATAATCAAGTAATGTTCCGCTGATTTGAGAAACTATTTCAAGGTGTAGTGAGGCACGTTAAAGAGAAAACAAGCCAACTGCTCAAATTTGGTACTGTAATTGCAACTTTGGTTTAATATGGAGACCATGTATTTCCGTTTTTTATAGATGGATAATAGAAGAATGTCATTGCAGACACTTTTTCATTCTTCAGCATCTTTATCTATTTTACAGAATGTGAAATATTATCAAGATCAGAAGCACAAGGCTTCTTTTATGATAGAAACAAACTACTCTTCGTCATGCATGGTATGATTTAAGCTATCATGAGGTAGTAAAATTATTTGCAATAATATGCGTTATTCTTAAGACAACGAGACCTAAAACGATTGTCATGAAATCGTATTCTTGATATACGAAAACACTAATTTCATTCGAAATAAACACCAATACGTTGAATATATTATCAGGTTGCAACATTTTTATATCAAAACAACGAGTACGTGATGAGACCAGAGAACTTCTTGTCTGATATAGGAAAAGACATGAAGTTCAAATTAGCTAAACTAAACAGAACTCATATATTGCACAGCCAACCTCTGAAGACCGGTAAAATAAATCAAAACATTATTAATCATTTCTTAATTTATTATCTCTGTGTCATTTTGAAAGTACATTTTATTGTGTAGGATATTTTTTTTTTTAAATTAACTATTCAGTAGCTTAAAAAATAATTATTATGATATCATATTACTTTCTACCTTTTTTATTCCTAATGGAAAGACTTTTCATAGGCGCTGGATGAAGTCAAAATTACTATAAAACTCTGACATTCTGAGAACAAAATGATATCTAATATAAGTAATATTTTCAACTTTAAGATAATTCGATATCGTTTGCCTCACAGTTTATATAGAATTTATCCATACAATATAATTTTAAATAAAAATGTACATGAATACACTATTTATATAATGATTAATACATATTAACATATTTTATGCAGATATTCGCCGACAAACGTTCTCTTCTGAACAACTTAAAAGACACAAACGAGCGAGCATGGACTACAAGATAGAAATGTTCTTCATCATAGACTACTCAATATATAACTAGTATGCATACCAGCATGCTTTAAGGATATAACAACATTATAATTAAGGGATTTCTAAAAAAATGCAATAACGCGTAAACAAAATAACAATAGAGCTACTAAATTTAAATTTCAGTTGGTATATGCAGAGTCAAGCAACGACTGCAGGTGGCAAAGACAAGGAGGCCAAAAACAGCATTACACAGTTTTACTCCTTTGTTGTAAATGGGGTAATTGGGTCGTTATAATATGTATCCTTACTTCAAATATATGAATACTGTTTCTGAAGTTTAAGATACCATTTTTTTTAATTTACAATACTAGTTCATTATGAATATGTATAATAAATTGTATGTTTTAGATTGATGTTCGTTATAAAACTATACAATCGTGGTTCACAATATCCATTTTGTTTTCTGGGATATACATTGCTGATGTACGTATAAAATGATTTATATTTATGAATAAAAAGCCTTTTGCATACATATTTTATTCATAATTTTGCCTTTTTAAAAGTTATTTCAAAAAATGAAATAACGTAACTGCATTATATAAACATTTTTAAAACGTATATAAAATATATTTAAATCTATTGACTATGTCATTAGAAAATAGATAACTGTTTTAAATGCAATACTTTCATTGTATTAGACACCACACAAGGCACAATTTATAGAAAACAATAAAGATACGTCATCTTCCCAAACAATGGCTGACTCAACCGTCGTTCTTAACGCCGTCACTTCTTGGATCAATGGTATGTCTGGAATACCGCCACATGACCATGCCATGATGTTTACCAGGTAAGTAGAAATCGCCATGTTTAGTTTAATTAAAAGAAAAGAGATTGAATGACTACCGGTATTACTTTAGAACAATACCATTGTTAAGCAGATGTACGTAACTTTCATCATTTTAAATTCACATTATTTTTTGTATTTCAACCAGTTAACTTAAAATATAAAAAAGGAAACGATTTTGTGTTCATTATTTTAAAATCCATTCATTCATTTCCTAGATCTTAACGTTTTTGAACAAAAGAATCTACGATTATTTAGGTTTTTGAGATTGGTACCGGGTTCATGATTAGATTAGAAATGATAAAGGAGGTAGGGTACCTGGGGTCTATCCATTTTATTTTGCTATTATATAACTGAAAAACAGGAAAGTGACCATGAACAGTAAGTGTTGTATAGAAACCTTTGAGCATTTTTATTTACATTTAAACTTCCTTTTAGAAAGTCATATTTTATGAAAACGTTTTATTTATTGTACTGCAAACATGCCGCATATTTTGAGTCTTTTATTATTCTATGTATTTTTCTTAAAAACTCTTATATAGCTTTGTATACAAATTTATGTAATTCAAATTGATTACAAAAACAACCTGTGAAATTGTATTTTTAATGAATGAGAAATGAGAAAACTGAACATGTATATCATAAAAGACTCAGTAAGCTTGAATTTTTATTACATATTTCGGGTGGATACTGTTGTTAGCTCATAGCTTTAGTGAGCCTCTCTGATCGAAAGAACTAAAGTACGGTTGTACATGTAATAGCACCCATGCCTAAAAATTCGGACAATTTTCATGTTGCTTACAAACAGAAAACACGTACATTTGTACTATATAATAACGTGCAAACGTTTTGTCCGTATAAGTTACCTTGCGAACCGTTGCTATATGCACCTTATTTACCGGAAATTCACATTTTCCTAATAAATTTGAGCATAAGACTTCAAATAAAATACAGAGCGCATGCCTCGAGCAAAACCAAACATGATTTAAACAAATATACTAATAAAGAGAAAAAAAAATAAACATATTTTCATTTTGCTCGAAACCTGCGCTGGTAGTACAATTTCCCGTTTTGTGACGTGTTTTTGGGGCGAATTCAGTCGGGGTGTACCACGAGATGCAGTTTTATTAGCCAAGTAATGATATATCGATGAGGAAATCTTGTCCAGGTAAGAAAAATGTATCTCCAGTATTTTTCACAAGTTTTAATAACATTTTTGGCAATAGTTAGGTCTAAAGATAGATTCTTTTGCAGGCAAAATATGTGCAGCATCAGAAAATAAATAATCGTCTGCACCGATTGATAGTTTTGTGATTTACGGATATCAATGGGAAGTTTTATACAAAGAAATCTATAAATAACTATATAACTGTAGTGTTTGTGGACTCGTTCCCCGTACGGGCTATCTATTAGCCCGTGACGTCACCACGGGAATCTGCACGAGCGAGGATTCTGCCGCCTGCAGCCAACAAGTAAAGACATAGGACATGTGCTAGACGAGGCGACAGGCAAGTCCAGCGGCAACCCACGGATATTATCAGTGATAGTGACTGAGAAACACTATATTGGCGCCCAACGTGGGGCCCTGGACTTGCCAGTTATTCCGAGATTTTTTTTCCCGTAGAGTAAGCCTGTATCATTTTGTTTAGGGAGTTTGAGTAAATCGCGTTGAGGCCGCCATTTTGGGGGCCCTATCGTGGTCAGCTTTCCTGTTAGTTTTTGTAATCATTGAGCCAGTTTTAGCTTTAAATTTGTTTGTGCTACTTGTTTGATTTATCATCATGTCATTTGAGGAGGCTCTGTTTGCTTTGGGGTTGGATGAGAGATCGCCCCGATTTATGTCTATGGCTCAGGGAAGGGATGAGTTGTCAAGGGGTATTAGGCCCAGCTGTGTGTACGGGCCAGATCCCGTCAGTATTGTTAAGCAACCCACATACTTGGACACTACAGGGCATGTTGGGGTAGGCTATGTTGAGAGAGCACCCCCAGTGATTACATAGGTCATCCCCATGTTTGGGTTGAGTCTCCTGAAAGATTTGAGAGGGGGAGGGGTGATACTATAGATCCTGTTCGTTTGTCGGCCAAGGGTTTAAGTTCGCCAGTTGGTGTTAGGGACTTTGTTCCACCTAGTGACTATTTAGGGGTCCCCATGTCACAATGTTCCCATGTGGCCCTTACCCCTGGGGAAGCACCTACTGTCATGGATGCTACTTTATGCCCACCCGAGCCTCAGGGGCAAACCCCAAATTTGTTGGATTTTGATCCCCTTACTACCCAGGATTCAACCCCCAGTAATCAAATGCCCACCGGGCCTGCACCGTCAGCACGGCCCGGATGCCAGTCCTCAGATAGCCAACCTGTCTATTCACAAGGGGTTACACCAGAGTCTAGGGATGTAGGTCAGGGGCAGCAGTATGATAGACCAGTTCAGGCAGTTGACTTAAAGCCCCAGGTTCCACCCACCCAGAACCCCACTGTCCCAGATGCACAGTCTCAGCTCAGTAGTGGCCATCGAGATGATCGTTATTCACCAGGCCCATTTGTTATGGGCGGGTGTTCGGATCATCGGCCTAGTATTTATCCTATACCAGTACCTGAGGTCCCCTCCTAACCTTGTCATTTATGGGGTGAAGGAGGGGGGAGAATGGCACATACATATGAGCCCCCCCACCACTGAAAGACCTTTTAATGTAAGTCATGCGCGGATTCCCGCAGCGTCTCAATGTCCCTCGGATTACGCGCGGATACCCGCAGCGTATATCCATCCCCCGGAATACTCGTAGAGACCAGCAGCAGCATTTGGTTTACCTGGAGATGTGCAAACCCCTGCAGTGCGCTACAACCTCCAAGAGTTTGTTGCACCGCCCACCAGCTACCACAATCTGACAACCTGGAGTAGGCCGAGGTATAAGGATCTGCATTTTGATGGGAGATCAAGCTGGAAGCCATTCCTGCACAAGTTTGTTAGATTGTCGCGAAGCCAGCGCTGGACAGAGACTGAGCAACACGATCAGTTCTGCTTCTTCTTGGAAGGAACCGCTAGTGAGCACTTCACTCTGTTACTGGAGACCAGCCCTGATTTGCGCTTCGCCGACATCCTGAGGAAGTTTGACAAGCGCTTTGGATCAGCAGCACCTGATTTGGCCCACCAGCTCAACTTCCAGTCTGCAGTCCAAAACAGCGGTGAGTCCCTGAGGCAGTGGTCAGACCGAGTACTGACCTTGGCTACTCGTGCCTTCCCCCAGCTACCTGATGTTCACACTCAGGCTATACCCACCCTGTGTTACGGGGCAGAGGACCGGGAGGCAGGCCTGTATGCCCTGGATGGCCAGCCCAAGACCGTCGATGAGGCTGTAGACCGGATGCAGTTCTACCGGCATTCCCGACGGGGCAGACCCCCATGCAATAGCTACAATGCAGTGAGGAGTTTGGTTGTAGATGAGGAGTCGAGTAAAAGAGATGGGAAAGCCGAGAGTCAGATACGGGAGTTGAAAAGCCGAGTGCAGCATCTTGAGAAGACCCTAAAGGAAGTTCTCGATTCGGTTTGGCTTGGGATCCCGACGACTTGTTTCCCCAGATCTGGCCCAAGGACAAGTCAGTGTTTCAGATGCGGAAAGACTGGGCATTTCCGTAAAGAATGTCCTGCTGTCCTTAGACGGAAGGCGGAAGGAAGCGCTGGAGAGGTTGTAGATCACTCCCTGCGTAGCCGTGGTGCCTGTCAAAGAGTTGCAGATGAAGAGACCAAGACTTGCAGTCAAGCGCCCAGCGGGCAGTTTCGCACTGTGAGCTTACTAACCCAGGATGAGAAGACCAGTTTCAGGAAGCACCCTGCAGATGACTCATGTGTTGTGGACAAGGACGCCCCTTGTCTCAACATAAGGCGCAGGAGGAAGCGTGGTAGGCGTAGGATGCGACACAGGAGACCAAACTTGCTGAAGTCCTTCTCCACAGATCCTGATGTCCCTGAAGAGGAAGTTACTCCAGTTGACAGTAATTGTCGGCTTAAAGTGCTGAGCAGCAAGGTGGTTCCTACGGAATCCAAGTGCCCTGAGGCCAAGGGCAAGGATGACATAGTGGGAAACTCTTTGCCCCCAACCCAGGGGGCCGTCTCGGATGATCTGTTTGTCATGGCAGCTCGGACTGCCAGTACAGCCAAGCTGAAAATACCAGGAAGCAGTCTTGAGACAGCGGTTGAGGATGTCCATGTTCCTGCAACTAGGAACTTCCTTGCTAGGGAGTCAGTTGGAAGAGGACAGCTTTTAGGAGCAGCACCAAACTTGGAGTATCTCCCTTCAGGTGTCCAGACTAGGGTGTCGGACGCACGGGAGATGCCATCGTCGCCATCTGGATTGTGCAGGACATGCCTCGTGGATCAGACGTAGTAGAGCTGCCCTCCCCGGGCTGGACCCGCAACCTCGATTATCCCTTTTGTGTGTGGAGGCCCTTGTCATTTGGACGGGCCCTGCTCTAGTGACTTAGTATCCCGGCTGTTGCTGGGATTGGTGTTACCGCAGGTGGGACTTGGTTCCCTGGAAATTATCCCGACTGTTGCTGGGATGGCGTTCCCACGCCCCTTGTTATTCGGTGGTCCCGTTTGTACCAGACGTGGACCTACTCTCCTCAAGGAAAACGGAGGGGAGTGTAGTGTTTGTGGACTCGTTCCCCGTACGGGCTATCTATTAGCCCGTGACGTCCCCACGCGGGAATCTGCACGAGCGAGGATTCTACTGCCTGCAGCCAACAAGTAAAGACATAGGACATGTGCTAGACGAGGCGACAGGCAAGTGTCCAGCGGCAACCCACGGATATTATCAGTGATAGTGACTGAGAAACACTATATAACTTTTATAGTGCTTTATTCCTAAAAATTATATGTCTTGACTTACTGAGTTTACCTTACAAAAGTAGGGCTGGGACGATACTGTACTGAGCCGATTCGGTACATATCACGATACATGAGATGCGATACGATACATATCACGATACATTGCAATTAAATGGAAACATGAATAACAGTTTAAAATTTATTCAATCTGCCGATGTATTACCGCATGTCCAAAGTTATTTTGTTATATTCATAATGAGCGTTGCACAATTTACAAATTACTTTAGTCTCGTGTACACTAGTTTTTCATAAACAAGTACTCCAAAAGTTTTCCACACTCCATATTTAGCTTCCAAACAGTTTTGACAACTTAACGAGGTTTTCCGCCATCTTTGTACTTTCATATTAGGCGCGCGGACTAAAAATAGCCGATATATGAAGCTCGGATATTTTTGAAAAATAAAAAAAGTTCGGTAAGGTATCGTTGTATTAATGGTAAATGTATCGATCCAAATATCGTCAAAATAAATACCGCGATGCATCGGTGGATCGTCCCATCCCTATACAAAAGTAGCTAGGCCATTTAATCCACAGTAGAATCCTTGTTTATACTTGTATATGTACACGACACAAGAACAACACATTGTTATTTCAACTCCATAAATCATTGTTAACGGCACAATAACGACACACTGTTGCTTCAACATCAGAAATCAGATATCCTTTCCCAAAACTTCTCAGATAATATAACAGAAACACTTTATCCATGTGTATTTTTTTTTCTTCAAAATACATGTGCTTGAAAAGTTTGATAGCATAACGTCACATTTGTCGAGTAAGGCGGAGCAAACTTATCAGTAATGTTAAGAATTTATTGGTGTTATGGAATTCAATCAAGTAAAGAATTCAATTTCATTTTTGCATAAAATGCAGTATAATGTATTAAGGCATTTTATATAAAAACCGTACGCTTATGCAGAGAGAGAGAGAGAGAGAGAGAGAGAGAGAGAGAGGTTATGGAGGTCAATCAAGGAAGGAATTCAATTTAAATTTCAATTCAGAGAGAGAGAGAGAGAGAGAGAGAGAGAGTCAACACTGACTGCCAAGTATACTATAATTAAATATTAAATATAATTAAATATTACAAAGAAAATAAGATAGATATGTGCTTATTTTAAATTTTTACTTAAGTACATATGTACACATGTATTGATTTCTCTCATGCTGAATTATTCCAGAATGAATGAATCCAAACATTATAGTTGTGTAATGCAAAACACGTCATACTCAAAAGGAAAGGAGGAAATTTATTGATGAAACAAGAAGGATCTTAGAAAAATATTTTGCAATTTTTGATATCTCGGCATCAGCAGTGAAATGTAACATATGCTCCCATCTTTGCTACAAGAAAAAGCAAAATAAAATCACAATAGCACAAAGTCAAAGATCTGCCTCAGATGTTCATAATACGCCCGTGAAGGTACCAAGGCCTCGGTATTTAGACAGAAGTCCACCGTCGGTGACACTAGCCATTCCAAGCACAAGTACAAGTCACCCACACTGTTTTGTTTGTAAGAAGCCTGGACCGAAGTTAATTGTTGCTTCAACATATGCCAGATTTAGGCCTATATTCAAAGTGAACTATTTGCCAAATCCGGGTCAAGGTGCTGTCCATATCATATTGAAGATGGAATTCTTTCAAAAGATGCCTTGGAAAAAGTTAGAGCCATCAAAGGTATTGTAATCTGAACAGAACATCGATACTTGAGCTTCTACAGCAGGTCAGAGTCATTAAAAAGGATGGTAAACGATTTAAGTTCGATGATCCCACATGTTTGAGTGACTCTGACTACCACATCGTAACTGGACTCACCAGGGAGCATTATGATGACGTCCTTACTCATGTGAACAACATTAGGCCTACAAAGACGAGGTCAATCCGTACCTGCTTAGCCATTCTTCTGACAAAACTACGCTGTGGAATGGACAACCAAATGCTCGAAACTATCTTTAATTTGACAAAATATCAGGTTTATATTTCAATAAAGTTATATTTGCAAATATGTTCTCACAGTACTGAGTATACAAATAATAAAAATATCGATTTGTATCAATTAAGGTATATTTTGCAGATTCGCAGGGCAGTACAGTCTGCAAGAAAGGCTCTTATGTCAGACTATGTCACGAGGAACATTGGGTTTCTCCACATCACCAGAGAGGAGATTATTAAGACCCATACAAGGCCACTTGCACAACAACTACTTTCAGACATAACAACTGCCCCTGCAATACTGGTGCTGGACGGAACTTTATATATATATATATATATATATATATATATATATATATATATATATATATATATATATATATATATATATATACAGCCACTTTTGAAGCATATGATGATTGTTTCAACGACAGAATATATCGCCAGTGTCCTTGGCCCGTACCTAGCAGATCCAAAGAAAAAGGACTCCTCAATTCTGAACCATTACATTCTTTTGTACACCGAGGAAATACAGAGAGAGATGGGTCAAAGAGGACGATATATTTGTGGTAGATAGAGGATTCCGTGATTCAGAGTCTGTTTTAAACGACCTTGGTATTCGAATGGAGATGCCTGCGTTTATCCTAAAAGCTAAAAAACAACTGTCAACAGAAGAGGCAAACAACCCCAGGCTCGTTACAAAAGTAAATAAATGATTAGTCTAAATGTTTTATTCTTTTACTATCACTATATCATACACAATACTTACATACCGAGTATGTACCGATATGAGCATAAGCTTTTATTTCACAGGAAAAAAATTGAAATGCTAAATAGAGTTGGTTTATTATAGGTCAGATTGGTTGTTGAATCTGTTAACGGTCGGGTGAAAACATGGAAATATCTTGGCAAAAAGCAAACAGTCAGATTCCATTTATCGGAGACTACGTCAGGATTGTTTGTAGTCTTTACAACAAATATCGGCCTCCGATCCCCTCAGGAAAATTTGATGATGATATTGCAGTCGCTTCTAAAATGATAATGCTGGCCAAGAAAACAAACGAACTACAACAGTTTGTTCTTGAAAATGATATGTTGAATAGAAAATATATATTATCAAAACCGCTTTGGTTGGATTTTTCCTATAGCGTCACTAGCATTTCTGTCAGCTACGTCATGCATAAATTATACACGCTGCCGTTGTGAAAACTTCATGATTGGTCAACTCCTTTTCTTAGGCGGAGTAATCAGTACACGCTCATGCAATGCCAGAGCTGAAGGATTTCTCAGAACAGTTCATTTTCCCCTAATATGGAGTCATTATCGACTATCCCATATGTTTAAATTCTGTGCAAAACTCTCTCTCTCTCTCTCTGTCTCTGTAAACGAGCGTTGAACCATAGCCTCAAGCTACGGTCCAGAGTACGGCGTTATAAAAAAATATAATATTTAAAAGTTGCATGTGCTAAGCGTTCATTTCATGTAAATATCGTAAATGTATAATGCACATGTATTACCTACTAACTTGCCAGTCGAAGTGATAGATATGAATTCCTTGATTTCTACACATTTCAATCGGCAATCGACGAGAATGCAAGTGTGTCTTCATTAGGCAAGTGTCTGATTCGTTTCTCTTCTATTGCACTATCACTTTCGGTGTAAATGTATATATAATAAAATATCCCCAAACAATTTACTGCAGATTTCTTTATTTTACCTGTCTCTGAACCACCGATCAACAGCTCCATACATGTACACTGGTTTGTTTACATACATAAAAAATCCGCTTTCCGAGTAAGGATAAAGGTTGTTTAATAGGAGAAAGTTTGGGGCGAGTAAAGCTACAATTATTATAATTATCAGTAGTAAACTAAATGAAGAATTATTTAAATGGATTATTTGCACAAAATGTGGTATGGTATGATGTAAATCTTTTCAAAAATAGCGTTATTTTTATGCTCGGTAAATTGCCGTAAAGTTTTTTTGTACATGTAAGTATTGTATGCACTGTAGCTTTATATTTACTAACCCCAAAATTTCTACATAGAGCTACAGCTATATATGTATGCACCGTATGTATTTTTATCACAAGTGTACACTTTCGAAATATAGCCCAATTTCGACAGTCACGAGTACCCATGTGAATTTTTCATTCTTTGATATGTTGTTTTTCTGTCCTCGCATAATTTAGTCTGAGTTAACCAGCAACCAATCAGCGGTAAGCTGAATCCACCAATAAAAAAAATTGCGGTTAAGGTGCGGGTATTGTTTATGTATGACGTAGTTGGTAGAATTGAACGCGACGCGGTCGGAAAAGTCCAACCAAATCGGTTCTAGTAATATATATATATATATATATATATATATATATAAAGCACAGAGAAATTCACTTTTCTTGGAGCTCCACCGTCCGCCTCGACCGAGGCTTAAACGCACGACCTCTGGAACCCATTCTCATAGCAGTGAGCGGCCACCGCGCTCCCCACTCGGCCATCTAGGCCGTTCGTCATCGAAAGCAAGATTTTTGTCTTGCCTAGATGGCAAATGTGCAAATACTTATATAAAAGACATGTATACATGTATAAACTATATACAAATATGTATATGCGTTTTGAAGCTCGAAACATTTGAATACTGTTGGACTGGATAAAAGATCCATGAAATCGACTTCCATCGATGCCGACAGCAACATCGTAAAGGATTTCCCCAGACTTGCTGAAGAGGACATTAGAGAACTCACCATCGGCGTGTATCAGTTAAAGACGGCGAAGTCTTATGCAGCAGAGCCCTCACAGATGATGGAATGGTTGAAATTCTGGTGAGCAATGACGTTCCCAATATCGTTTGTGCTAAAATTCAAAGCCGCCACATATCAGCCAAAAAGTACTCACTGTGGATTAAATACTGTGAAACTATCTTGTCCTGGTACTGTACTTGTAAGAATGGGGCATGATTCGTTGGAATGAGTGGGCACATATCCTGCATTATTTGGTACTTGGCTTTTGCCAGACATCATAATAATGCAGGAGATGAGTCTCTTGGCGTTCGGGATTGGACAGAGGATGTGGACGATGCAGTTCGAGCCATTGACAGCTCCGAAGATGAAGACGCCCTGGATAATCAGGGACAGGAAGAGTAGCTAGCAGACTTACATGTAACTTGTGCGGTATATGTAATGTGTACAGTATGCACCTGAACAGATTTATGAAAGAAAACACGTTTTCATCGATTAAACTTAATTTAATAATTCAACTAAAAATGTAAATCAATGCATGATTTGATTTTACTGGTTATTGATGTTTATTTATTAAACACTTGTTTGTTTGTTGAATTAGAATGGATTTCATTATTAATCTTTTCAGAAAAAATACGAAATGTTAGGATTTTTATGTACTTTGAATCTAAACTAGTATACATATATACATGATTAAATGACATAAATGCCACAATTTTACCTCATTTGGTTTTTAGGTTAGTTTTAAAGCGGAATGCAGCCATGGATTACAATTATTAAGACTAGTTATACATGTACATAATTCTTATTTTAAAAACCACCAATCACTTTGCACTGTTTAAACGACGTCATTGAAACGTTATTGAAAGGACCTTACGTTGGAGCAGTGGTACAGATAAAAATAATGGTCTCATTATCAAAACCTTTCTATTTTATGAAATTACATAGTTATGTCTACCTTTTGGTACAATATTGTTTAATTTGGAGATAGGGCCGTTTTTGGTGTTTACCGTACCTAGTTCTTTATCTGGCACTTTAAGTCTTGTTGTCGACCATGCTGTTAAGTTTTCAGTCACGTATATGTTCTTTAGAACTGCTGATATTTTTTCAAAACCTGACACACAGCATTTTGGATAAACAAATTATGTTTATTAAGATGCATTGCCTTTATTCGTTAAATTGAAACAATACAATTAAGATACAGCATTGTGGAATATTCTTTTTCAGATTCAAACAGCCAGTTTTATTTAAAACCTTTATATAACTTTCCTCCAAGATGTTCGATTTAAGTCTGTTTTTGCAAAGAATATCAGAGCGAGACAATAACCCCAATTGGGTGTTCATCATAAAAATACTAGTAAATTTTTAAATAATCCGAAATTTTCAATCATAAACCACAATAGGTATAAATAGGAGACACAATGGGGTTTAAACACTTTACCTGGGAAACACCCTCTCTACGTTTGCAAGTTAGTATGGCCAACAATATGTGGCCCATAAACCACTTATTTGTGATTCATGTGCATTACTTTTGCATTTGCACTACTTGACGCTTATGATTACATGCATGTTCTGATGTCCTGTTATATGCATATATGCGGCTGTAGATCAAATTAATATTTCTTAAACATGACAATCTTTTCACAAAGGTATGACTTTACCAACAAAGGATCTTCTAGCAATGTGGGACTTGCCTACGTATCAGGCATGTGTTCAGACCAGTCGGTATCGGTGGTGGAAGATCATTTTGATTTTGCTGTACTCACATCAGCTGCACATGAATTAGGACACGGGTATTCAAAAACACACCAAGAATCGTTCCTTTTTTATTTTTTTAACGTGCATATTTATGTTTAAAGATCCTGTAAAATGTTAAATTCAATTTCAATTTCATATACATGTTCTTAACCTTTTTAAATTCAGATATAGTTTTTAAATTTATTTTCGGATGATATTCCATCTGCCAGACTAGGTGCTCAGCATGACGGCAGTGGTAATGCGTGTGACAGCGATGATTCTTACATAATGTCAGCAATCAGTAGGCCAGTGCAAAACCAAAATCCATGGAAATTCTCAACATGCTCTGTCAACTATTTTACAACCTTTATAAACAAACTTAACCAGTAAGCATCACATTATAGGATGACAATTATCTATATGTTCGTCTAACTATTTACTGCTCTCAAATACTTTTTTAAGTTATCGTGTAATTTTATGCATCATTGTACATATTTTTTTATGTTGGCAAAAATTATTTTTGTTAAAACAGAGACGATAAAAACTGCATGACTGTATTAAGTCCTAGTTATGACTCTGGAATACTTAAACAGTATACGTCACTTCCGGGAGAAATTTATGATGCTGATTCTCACTGTCGACACATCGTTGGACCAGGTTCTTCGTTTTGTAGGGTATGGTCGTATGTAACATATAACACAGAGAGAGAGAGAGAGAGAGAGAGAGAGAGAGAGAGAGAGAGAGAGAGAGAGAGAGAGATAGAGGAGAGAGAGAGCATAAATTGGAATACGACTTAATTAGAAATCGAGTTAATAAACTGATATGTATATTCATAGCTTATGTATCATAGGGTCTTTATGATGGTAACTTTTCGAGTATCTGCACTACACTTTGGTGTCGGAAAACAGACGGAAGTGGTGTTTGTACCTCTGCTGTTGCAGGAAATGGCCTTCAGTGTGGAAATAAAAAGGTTCTAATTTTACTTAGATTGATTTTTTTCTTAATTTGTAAAACGAAGGATATCGCTGCTCACTTTACTTTTTTTCCATGTATATATATATATATATATATATATATATATATATATATATATATATATATATATATATATATATATATATATATATAAAGCCTTGGTACAGCAAAAAATACTTAAATAAATAAAACAGAATGCGACAGTCCAAATTAAATAAATTGTTTACTGTTAGCGCTTTCAGCCATGTCGACTCTTCAGACAGTTATACAAAATGAAAAACGTTGTTTGTAACGTTGTCAATTGAAAGCGCTAACAGTAAACAATTTATTTAATTTGGACTGTCGCATTCTGTTTTATTTATTTAAGTATATATATATAATAACGACGTCAACGTTTGTTATTTCTGTTATAATTTGAAATCCACTGAAGAGCCGATCAGGCGAAAGCGCTCTGGATTAAATTTGAAAGAAATGGATTATTGTGTTATCGTCTACTGAAAACATTTATATATATATATATATATATATATATATATATATATATATATATATATATATATATTTTTTTTTTTTTCTTTTCTTTTTTTCAGTGGTGTATTTCTGGCAAGTGCAAGTATGATGAGTGTGCGCCTCCTGGAGATGGTATATAATAGTTATTTCAAGAGAATATCTCTACCAAATCTTTACCATGATCAAATTGCAGATATAGTTAAAAGTGTATTTTATTTAACAGATCAAACAACAATAATCTTTGCTAAACATTGAATTTATGTTCAGTTTTGTGGCTCAGTAGATTGCCAAGTGGTCCGCAGGACCAGACTTTTATTGGAATTTTGTTCAATACAATCATGGAAAATTGTTTTTTGTTAATAGCTTTTTGAAAAAGAAAAAGGTATCGTAAGAGATTTTGTTGAATAGGAACAAAGCTGGAAAGAATTTTAGTAAATACACTGAAACATTTATCCCAACGTTTTACATTTGGCAACACTCTAACTTTCTTATCAGGTGCAATTCAATCAAAGTACTTATTTTTATTTGGTATGACATTATACAATGCCACAGAAACAGACTTATATATGCATTATACTAGTAACTCTTGTATCAAAATTAGATAGCAATATTAGCATATGATAACAATAAAACGACGAACGTCAAGACTCAAGTAAAATAGATGGTTTTTCATTATATTGTAGATGCGTGCTTATATGGAGATGCTGAAGGAGTAGTCATGACTTATAGCAGTAAAGAAATCACTTGTTCTTTTGAGGACATAAGTGATTATCCATGGGTCTGTTATCGCGTAAAAGACAAATGTTGCCAGCAATGCAGATACTTCAACACCGGAATAGCAGGTTTGAAACGATTTGATAGTTACCTGCTTTTTCAACCCAAACAATCACTTCTACGTAAAATTCTGGGTCAAATTTTGTTATTCTAAAATTTAGAAACTTTCAAATTGTCTCGGACCTTCCACCCACATTTTCCATAACTAGGAAGCGATAAAAAATTAATGGGCTAATTGTCCTTGCCAAGACTATGACTTTAAAGTATAGACAAGCGTTGATTGTCATTTCAATGGTATCGAAAGACTCTAAATCTGATATTTTTGAAAGATAAGTATCTAAATAAAAAACATTATAATAGCTGAAAAATATTACTTTGCCAAGAATGCTATATGCAGACATATAACTTCAATGTGTGATCTGATTTTTCTCTGTAGGGTGTGAGTATGGAGACAGAGCTTCTGGTTGTTATACTCGTATTTGTCCGGTTAATCCTTCCATTTGCTGTGGTACATGTTATAGTGGTCCAACACTAACCAAACCCACACAGAAACCAACAACCAAGTACAATAACCCTTGCAAAACCACAGTTATGACAAATAAGGGTGCAACAAACTGCATCATTAGAAGTGGGGGCACAATGCTATTTATAAGTTGTATTAGTCTTTGCACGTATTTATTTATTTGTGAAACTAGAAAGGCAAACTGAGGAAGGCTGTGAATAGTCTTTATGACGTCTTGTTCATTATGACATATAGTTGCTATTTTAAAATTTAGTTGTCTGACAGATTATCTTAGGATCTTGTAGATTGTTTCTGCATCGATAAACTTTAAATATTCAGTTTCATCAACAGAGGCTCGTTTTTAAAGCAATTTGGCCCATAACCGAACAAATTGGCATTAAACATTAAAGAGTGAACAAGCCAAATACTCAAATTTGGAACAGTTACTGCAACTTTGGTTTCAGATGGAGATTATGTATTTACTTTTTCTTAACAAATGGATAATAAAAGAACGTCATTTTAAACACGTTTTTCATTCTTCAGCAACTTTATCTTTTTTACAGAATGTGAAATATTATCAAGATCAGAAGCACAGCGCTTCTTTTATGATAGAAACAAACTACTCTTCGTCATGCATGGTATGATTTAAGCTATCAAGAGGTAGTCAAATCATTAGCAATAATATGTGTTATTCTTAAGACAAGGTGACCTAAAACGATGGTCATGAAATCGTAATCTTGATATTCGATGCCACTAATTTAATAAGAAATTAACAATAATACATTGAATATATAGGTTGCAACATTTTTATATCAAAACAACGAGTACATGATGTAACTAGTCCACCTAAAATTTAAAAATAAAATTTTCTTCAGTAAACTTGCAAAACCTTGTTTCTTTGTCCATACCTTGACTAGAACTAAACAGCTTTTCATTGGTTGATGGTTAATAAATATGCAAATCATCTATATATGTTGGTCAAATTAAATTGGCCTTGTGACCAAAGGGTCATAACTCCTACTCTTTATAATAGTGAAATTACCTATGAAAGACAACTCCTCTTTTTATAGTCTTTTTCAAATGTAGGAATGATCCAATCTAGTTACTGCGTCTAAAATAAATGAAATACCGGTTATGTGGTTTTTTTTATAAATAAAATGTAATATATTTAATGTAACCCAATAGATACATTTAACATTATAATACCTTTAAAGAATAAATTTCCGTCCTCAATGTCTTTGTTTATTTCTTGTTCCGTCAAGTCAAACACACTGCTGTCTGTCTTTTCTTTATCGTTCCAATACAAAACCTGAAATATTTAAATAATTGTAATGTCTGTCCTTATAAAATGATATTATGAATATTAAAATCAAAAATTTAATGATAAAATTCATTTTTTTTTTTAAATATGACTTTGAACACATACACTAACATTTATACACAAACACAAACACTGACGTAGACAAACAAAAACATGAAACATTGAACAGTTTACTAAATTTTAAATATCTTTTGGATTCAGTGTTAAACATTATTACTCTTTTATTATTACTCTTTTATTAAGTTTATATAAAATTTAGTAACGTATCAAATTGATATATATTAAAACACATTAAGTAAGTAAAATGCTCGCCATTGTACCATTCATGATTAATGAATTATATATCTGAGTAAATATGCTATAACTTTTAATGACGTTTTACATAAAGTAAAAGTAATTATTTGTCTTGGTTAGGGGAGTAGGATGCCATTTACACCATTTTTGTAAGAATCATGCAGTGCAATTTTGTGACTAAATTACTTTAAAAACTCCATTAGCATGGCTTAATATTTTTCCCTCCCACTGAACATCCTCGCCATCTTCGGACCAGGTATGTATAATCTCTCTACTGAGCAGGTCCATGGGAGAAAAGGAGGTTTCGCAGACAGTTGTTTCACTATTATCTTTTCTTAAAGTCATTAACATTACTAGATTGTTTCTTAATGTTCCTTCGTCATATAATTTTCCTTTTTTTGCTAAAATTTAATAAATGTTTATGCTGTTTGCTGATTTGAAATACTTTCTTGTGGATGTTAATTTGTTTTTTTAAGGATGACAATCTGTCTTTTTTGGTTTTAATTTTCTGGAGTTCACTATCAATTTTACTTTTAGTGTCCCACAGTCCTTCTTCTCTGATGTGGTCTATGACTTTGTCAAGTTCGTCTTCTTTTTTCTTCTTCTTTCTTTTTATGTCCTCTTGTTTTTCTTTTAAGTTCGTGAGGTGTTTCCTTAATAAAGTCTGTTTTCTGTGTTTCTCTAAGGTCATAAATGTTCTGGTTTTTTTCATGGTTTGTACAGTGATTTTTTTTCTCTTCCTCACTTTTGTTATTGAACCATTCTGAAGTTTTGTTGTTAACATATAATAGTTTACTTTCCACGGTATTATTTGATGACATGGAGGATGATTGTACATGATAATCAACCTGTCCCATCAACTGTTCTACACAAATATTGCTCGTGGGACAGGATGAACACTTAAAATCTAAATTCTTTTGTACATTAAAATATTTACCATCTTTTAAAAAATCAGCAAATAGTTTTTCTACTTTGGTTTTTAAAACAACACAGAAACGTTTGATAAAAACACATGTTAAGTCATCATTAATAGGATATGTAAATAAAAATTCAGAAACAGTATCTTCTAATTCTGGTCCTTCAAATAGTCTAATGTTCTGTCTTAAAGCCAATATAGGTTCTTTTGCACATAAATCTAAAACATGTAAACATCTTTTAAAAACTGACCCCATTGATAAAATATTGTTCACCTCCATTGTTTTTAACCAATATGGTCCTGTTAATAATTTACATAAAATACCAAGTGCTCTTAAAATTGTTAAAATACATTTGTTTTGTAATGATAAAACAATAACATTCTGGACAAAATTAAAAGAACTCTTTGATGATAAAATGTATTGAAGTAAAAGTTTGTGTATAAAAAAAGTACCAACAGCATTATAAAAACAAACATTAAAACGATTTCCTCTTATATTCATTAAAGGAATTCTATCAATGCCCTGGCTTTTAAAATATAAATGAGAAATGTTTGGATCGCCAGTGCCATCTTTAAAAAAAAATTTAGATACACACCTTAAAATAAACATGGTAAATGGCTCTTTAGTAGAGCTGGTGTGTCCATCAAAATGAATATTTAGCTCTTTTTCAATATGAAAAATTTCTTCCAAACAAACCTCAGAAAATTGAAGAAGGGGATGTACTGAACATTTAAAAGATTGAACATCATGAGATATATCTTGACATAAAATATTGTTAACCTTCTGTTCTGTAGAACTCCTATCTGTCATAAAACATGAAACATAATTAAAAATTTGATCTTTCTCCCTCTCATCATTGACAATATCATTAAAAATCTCATTGGTAGCACTCACATACGTCTCTCCCTTCCCATCACTCACTTCTCTCACACCTGCTGTCAAAACTTTCTCCCCAGTACTAATTTGAACTGCATAAAAATGATGTCCTTTTTTTTGTAGTTGCATCTCTATGCATTGTAATGTTACTACTGTTTAAAAGTTCCTCATTCAAATGACATCTACTTAAAACACCCATTTCACTCGTTAAAACAGAAGCAGTGCTCTTACTTGGTAATTTGTTTACACTTACATTAAAAATATCTAAAACAGCTTCTAAAACAGGACCAATATGGTGAACACCAATATTTCTACTTCTAAAAAAATAATATAGATTTCTTAATTTATAATTATATGGACAACCTTTACCATTTTCTTTAAAATCTAAAACCTTCTTTACATGTACATAATCATCTTCATCTGCTACAATGTCATCTTTCTCAGCGATCAGATTGTCGATTTCACATTTGAGTTCTTCAATATAAGTATTTAGAGTGTTGCACTGAACTCTTTGTCAACTTTATTATCTTTTTCTTGTTGTTCCTTCCTCTGATATACATTCACTTTTTCTTTCAGTTTCCTCACCTTTTCTTTGGTTCGTTTCATTTTCTGGTTAATTTCTTTAATTCTATAGCCTCGGATTTTTTCTCTAAGTTTAATATTTTCCTTCTTTAGTTGGGATATGATAATGTCTTGTTCAGTTCTTGTTGTTATTTTTTCAGTGTCTGTTTCTGACGGTACACATGTGCTTGCTGGTTCTTTATTGGTTTTTGATGGACATTTGAATTCTTTCCTCTTATATTGCTCATATATTGATTTTTACTTATAGATTTATTGAGTCTTTCAAATTCTTTGATAATTTTTTTAATTTTCCAATGTAAGCTGCTTTTATTTATTTGACACGAATCGATGTGCAGAGTTTGGCAGATTTCTTTATGGACACCATTCATGGAACCATTATGTTTTTTATATATTTGAACAACATTTTCATTGGTCAAAGACATTGTGATAACGTGTGATGTTATAGAAAAAGAATTTTACCACATATACGCTGTTTGAAGTTAATAAAAGCATAATTAATTTGTGATGTGACGTACACAAATACACATAGACATAGACAATGAACAAATACGTAGACACACAACATAAAACACATATATCTATATCTGTAAAATTACATGTAGTAGGAATTTTGTTAATCAATCAAAAATTGTTTAATATTTCTGCAATGAATAGTGTACTTTCATGAAACATATAGAAGTTTAGCTTCAAAACATATGCATATGAATGTTCAGTTGTACGTGTACATTTATGAAAATGCTTCATACTACATGTATCATACAAATATTACAAGATATTAAATAAATTGACTTACATTATATGGAAAATTCTATTCTTTCAATGGAAACAGTCCTTGACAAGCCTATAAAAGACATACAAATATTAAAAACAGACTATAACAAGGGGGAGGTAATAAAATGCAATTATTGATATAGAGAAACGTTTAAACTGTTATCGCAGAAAAGCGCAGCATTTAAAAAAAAATCTTTCGCACGGATACGTAGGTAAATATTAGTAGAAGTTCATATGATATCCAACTAATTCCAATCTATGAGCAAATAACTTTAAACTTTAAAAAATACATCACTGGTAACGAAAACAATAATTGTATTTTACTGTCACACATTGTGTTATCCAAATTTATTTCACTTTAAAAGTATACAAACAAAGTAAACATTAGTCTTTATCTATTCAACTCATTAAATCCAGTTGTCATTGTTCTAATTTATACTTACAGATATAATTTTTGATATCGCCTATCGTGGTCGTCTCTGACCATCAAATATGGCCGTCAGGTCACAAGTAAGAGTTACCGTTCTTACAATAAAATGGCGTTAGCTGGACTAGCTACATGATGAGACCAGAGCACTGCGTGTCTGATATAGGAAAAGACATGAAATTCAAATTAGCTAAACTAAACAGAACTCATATATTGCACAGCCAACCTCTCAAGACCGGTAAAATAAATCAAAACATTAATTATTGTTTCTTAATTTATTACTTCTGTGTCATTTTGAAAGTGATTAAAGATGCACTTTATTGTGTAGGATATTTTTGTAATAAACTTTACAGTAGTTTAAAAAGATGATTGTTATGCTATCATATCACTCTCTATCATTCCTATTCCTAATTGGCTATTCCTGAAGTCAAAATTACTTGACTGACATCCTGAAAACAAAATGATATCATACATGTGTAATATGTTCAACTGTTAGACAAATCGATTCTTTTATCAAGTCGTTTGCCTAACATTTTATATTGAATTTATCCAACCAAAATAATTCTAAATAAAAATGCAAAGCACATGAATACACTAATGGCTTAGGACATAAAAATACATATCAACATATCTTATGCAGATAGTCGCCAACAAATGTTCTCTTCTAACCAACTTGAAAGACACATCATAGACTATTCAATCTATAACTAGTATGTACTACCAGTATTCGTTAAGGGAATAACCACATTGTACTTAAGGGATTGCTTTAAAAATACAGTGAAGCGTAAATAAAATAACAATAGAGCTACTAAACCTAAATTTCAGTTGGTATATACGTAGTCAAGCAACGACCGCTAGTGGCAAAGACAAGGAGGCCAAAAACAGCATTATACAGTTCTACTCCTTCGTTGTAATTGGGTCGTTATAATTTGTATCCTTACAGTAAATGTATGAACATTTTTTCTGAATTTTTAAATTTCAATTTTTAATTTACGATACAGGTCCATTATAAATATAATTATTACAATGTATGTTTTAGATCGATGTTCGTTATAAATCTATACAATTGTGGTTCACAATATCCATTTTGTATTCTGGGATATACATTGCCGATGTACGTATAAAATGATTTATTTATACAAGGAAATAAGAACAAGATATGTGATTTTATAGTTTTATTTGGCGAACATTGGCCGTGGTATATTACTTTGTGGGATGCCAATAAACACACAACTTTTGGGCAAACCCACACAAAATCAACAAATGCATCAAAATTTATACAACACACAACATATGTTAAATGGCCACCCCGGGTAAACCGCGGGTGGTTACTTATTTAAATTTAAGTTATATGCACAAAACAATGTGAATCCACATCAAGCAAATATTTTACAAACAAAATGGTTTAGCATTTTACCCCCCTTCACAGTTCAATGGTGACAACTTCACAATAATACAAAGCTTACATAGGCCTCAGTTGCTTTGGTGTGCGCAAGCGCCACATCAGTGCTTATGCCACGACATTTCTTGAAAAGAACCAATAGATACGTCTTTCAATGTTATAATCTGCAAAAACAAAGGAAAAGCCAGCAGCAAAAAAAACAAAAAACAAGCATATATCTGCATTGAAAACTTTATTTCCTAAACAAATTGGGAAAGGGTGGGCGGGATATTTAAGGCGGATGCAAGAACTTTACAGCATATAATTTTAAAAAAATACTCCCATACAATTTTTCAACCTACTCCTATTCAGCAACTTTTGGAAAAGGATGTTGATCCCGAGCTTCCAGACTTAAATAATAAAAGAAGGCCGCAGGCCGATCCCGACCAAAATTAAGATAACCCTTTCCCGTAAAATAAAGTCATCGATTTTATATGCATAAAATAGATGGTATTATTTATACAAGGAAATAAGAACAAGATATGTGATTTTATAGTTTTATTTGGCGAACATTGGCCGTGGCATATTACTTTGTGGGATGCCAATAAACACACAACTTTTGGGCAAACCCATACAAAATCAACAAATGCATCAAAATTTATACAACACACAACATATGTTAAATGGCCACCCCGGGTAAACCGCGGGTGGTTACTTATTTAAATGTAAGTTATATGCACAAAACAATGTGAATCCACATCAAGCAAATATTTTACAAACAAAATGGTTTAGCATTTTACCCCCCTTCACAGTTCAATGGTGACAACTTCACAATAATACAAAGCTTATATAGGCCTCAGTTGCTTTGGTGTGCGCAAGCGCCACATGACAGCGAACAATTAAAGGAGAGTTCGCAGTCATCCCACACATGGGGGAGCACCCAAGCAACTGAAAAAAGCCCCCACGAACCAATGTTCTCTGGAACAAGTTTTAAGGATATACCTGCCCCAGTTGCGACTGGAAGAATTCTAATCCCCCTTGGAAATTATTGAGGAAGAGCTTATTTCCTAACTCGTTGAGATGGACGCCATCAGGCATCAGAAATTGGGACATGTTTCTCAACAGATCAGGGTGCTTAATGTAACAACCCCCCAATTTTAAAACTGATGAGGCAGCTACCCTATTCGTCTCAAGGCCAATACTATTGGCCTTGAGACGGCATCTCTCCATTGCTTTGTTATCATTAGAATACCTCCATTTATTTCGTGGAAGCATCTGTGACCAAACAAGTGTGGACTGTGGAAATTGAACTTTAATAAATTGTAAGTGGGTTTTAATTTTTTGAATTAATGAAAACGGATCAATAGCCCCAATATCATTCACCCCACAGTGAATAATTAAGTAGTCTGGTGATTCTTCATATTGTGTTAGAAAAAAGAGCTTTCTTTTCAGCTCCAAAAACTTCAAACCTGAATATCCTTGCCACCAAATATTCATATTCAATCTATCCAGTCCTAGATTTGATCCCCCCGGTCTGCATACTGATGCCATCATAGCATTCTTGATAATAGATGAGCCCACACACCACACTGTAACTTCAGGGACCTCTACAATTCCAGCAAGAATAAGTATTGAACCTGAGTACTTTTAAAAATTACATCTTATTTGTTCCTAACATCTGCCCAATAGGACATCTTATGTATGTCCTATATGCCCTAGACTTCCAACGGCCTGCTTCCATTATAAGATCCTGTGTGCACCCAGCCTCAAATGCTAAAGTGGCTGCCCCTATACGAAACGAATGGGCCCTATAATGTCCCTCAACTCCAAGAACATGAAGTGCTTTTTCTAAAATAGCTGAGAACTGATACCTAGTAAGAGGGTTCTTTCCCAAATGAATGAACAATGGGCCTTTAATTTTTGGTCGAACAGCAAGATAATCAATCAAACCTGCTACTGGACACAAAATTCCCTCAATTCTATCAATGACCAGAGAAACACCCTTCCTATCCTGATCAGTTTTTGAGCTTTTTATGAGTACCAAGAGCTTGGAGTAATTAGCTTGAAACTGTACATCTGTCACTTGCAATATTGAATGAACACCATTACCAGTAGACAATGCAAATTCCCCTATTCTGAGAAAACCAAAGAAAGCTAATAAATATGCAGCTCGAAACAACTTTGTTTCATAGGTATCATGACAAATACCTGGTAAAGTCTCCACAAGTTGTTTGAGTAATTCCAAGGTTATAGGTAACCTTGCATCAGCAGACCTACCAATTCTTCTCATACCTTCAAGAACCTTCAGAACAAGGAAGTTTTTTGTTTCATCAACCAAATTTTGAACTTTGCATTGAAAACTAATGGATGATAAGTAAGACCTAGCCGTAGCATAAGAACATTTCTTAAGTGACAAATAAGAAACAAATTGAACAACGTCCCTGAGTGGTGGGGGCCATAAAATCTCGTACCCAAATTCTCTCCGGAAATTAAAAAATGATCTTAGCCCTGTTTCATAAGATGTCTTGGTGTTGCTGGAGATTGAAGCATCTAACAATTTGTTCATTTGAATCTGTAAATCATGTTGACTAATTCTAATGGAATTGGGTCTGGTCTGGTGTGTGCCTCTGGTGCCAACCTCTTGAAGCGGTACCACTGTTTGCGAGACAAAGAATCTGCAACTTTGTTATCCAAGCTAAATATGTGTTTTGCCCTAAATATAACATTGTTCATCATAAGTCTAAAAACCAAATGTCTTACAAATTCCATAACTCTTTTTGATTTGGAAGATTGGGTATTGATGACACTTACTAGTGAAAGGTTATCCACATGGAACTGAACCTTTTTGTGTTGCAACCTAATTCCCCATAACTCTATTGCTAATACTACAGGTATGAGCTCTAAAAAAGTCATGTCCCTCAAAATGTCTTGGTTGTTCCAATGAGCTGGCCACTGTAGAAAAAACCAACTCCCCCTAAAGTAACCCCCACAACCTAAATGACCTGAGCCTGCACTATCTGTAAATAATTGCAAAATGCTAGAATCTTCCCATACAGTATCAGGAAAATATGCTACCCCATTGAAGTGGTATAAGAACACAAGCCACATTTTAAAGCTGAAGCGCCGCGATTTAAATAGCCAGTTTAGATACCAAAGTAAATGAACTAACGCAGAGTCTAGAATCGGTATATACGCTATGTGTATGGTCATGCCTCAATGCATTTGCTTTCCAAAATAGAGCTGCGTGGTCACGCGAATACGTATCGAACACTCGAGTATATCGATCCAGTACGATACACACCCGAGTACCGGAATAATATTTTCGAAGAATTGGGTGACCAGGCAAAGACATGGCATCATCAGCTAGTGCACAAGTAAGCAAATCACTTCAATGCACGCAACACTTTTGATAAAATCCATGTTCCTACAGTTATAATAATACGCAGGTGCCACGTTCTGACTCGTGCAGCCATGAAATCAAAACATCTTAGTCCATGAGACGTTTGCAGATTTCAAGCGTTTGTAGAATTCAGATCAGGGAGCAGTAATTATTTCTTCAAAATGAAAGTGGGAAATGAACAAAACAAACGGGCGGATCATATCTCCCCCATAAGGAATCGTTTTAGAGACTTTGAACTCTTTGGGGAAAATTTTACTAAAATACATAACGTAAACAATTTCCATATGACTGAAATCCCACCTCTTTATCACATCCCCCCCCCCCCCCACATAAAAAAATTAAAATATGCTGTGGTGCATGTGAATTGAAATTAATTTCAAAATATTCTTACAAAAACAAGAATTTACCTAGCTGAAATAATGGGCCTAAACGGTCATATTTTTGACTGCAATAAAATGGTGTATTGTCTCTACAATAATGACTGGGGGAGGCAAAGAGAGGAAAAGAAGTATGATGACAAATTACTTTTTTATACAATGAGTTTACTGATGCTGAAATCTTTATAGTTTTTGACAATAACAGGCCTAATATCTCTTCAAATAATCATAAAAACTTTACATGTAGTTATGTTTATGTGCAATATTTGATGAATGATTGATCCCAAATTTCTAATTATAGATTATAATATCTACCAATTCAAAACTCGAAGCACAAATATAAATACATATATTTCATTGAGACAAACACAATTACAATAATTGGCAAAGGCCCAATATATGCATATACAGAAGTATTGTTTTATTACACACCAGTATGAAAGATATATAAATATCACTCAAAATAAAAAAATCCTGAAACATTCAATATACAAATCTTTTTTGTAGAGATGCTGTCCTTGTGATAACAGAGGGAAGTGCAAAAGTTGTGCATGCAAGCGGAGACCGTGCAGTAATTGTAACAACACAAACTGCCAGTACAAGTCAACCCAAACTAGGCCTGTGAGCACAGTAAGTACATGTATATATGTAAATTTTAGGAGTGTTGGCCACCAATTGCTGATGTTCACCCTCCCACCACGATGAGGTCCTCCTAGATAGAGAGGGAATAATATTTTGTTGTATTTTGTAGCATCGACACCATCCATATGCGTCAAACAGCAGTCGTAATGTGATCCAGAATGAAGGAGTAAGCCGCAATCAACAGCTTTCTTTGGCGGCTGGCCCTGAAAATATCAATGACCAAGAGCTTAGTGTTTCGTTGATGGTATGAAATGTATTTCACTGATTTTTTTTCACAAAATGATACACAGAAAACAAATTTTTGATATTTTTTTTTACATCACAGTTTTTAATTTTTTTTTTTATAGAATGCTGTTGACAGTATGCCTGTTGACGAACTGCGGCAAAGAGTGAAAATCATGACAGCTGCCGAACCAGATTTTGTAAGACCTTTTCTAATGAGGCAGATGGAGGATAGTGGAAGGAATGAAAACTCTAATTCAAATGTGCAATGGTGTTCATGTGGGGTATGTCGAAGTTTTGATGATCCCCGCATGAACATCTGTTGTAGGCAATTTCCATGCATCACCTCAAAACCCGAATTCAGAAATTTGTGCTTGAGGCATGATGTATTGGAGGTTGCCAACATTTTGAATTGGAGTTTTCGGACCAACCAAGATCCTAGTTATCAACTGTCCACATTCAGAAACCAGGCCTACAGAAACTTTGTCCTGTGGCAACATGAGCGACTGGGAGCTGGAAGGCGAATACCAGTTCCTGCCTGTGTTTGTGTTGCCGTGAGAAGACGTTTTCCTGAGGCAAGCGGACAATACAGGGGTTACCATTCTGCTAATTCTGATGACTCTGAATAAATATTGAATGAATTCATTTATTCTCACCTGTCTTTTTTCTGCTCTGCATCTTGGCTAAAAGGATTCGTGATCCCGGATTTGTTTCCCCAGAAAGATTCTTGGCAATTGAATCCAAAGACATGGATTTTCTACTCTTTCTGAACTTGGTTTCAGAAACACCATATGTTGCTCTCATGCAAGCAGCCATCAGTTCTGAAAAATTATACCGGTACCTGGTGATAAGTATTTCAAAAATTGAATGTAAATTTGTACAGTATACAGTGTACTTGGATATATAAAGTAAATGAATGTACATGACTCTGCATATGATGTACCTCAAGATACAATGTATAAGTAATTCACATAAACATTGTAGTTATGAAAATCACATGGAGATGACCCATGCCCTATGATTTACAATAGATGAATGTTCTAATGTGAAAGAATTTCTAATGACATGCAATCAAAAATTTAAAAGCTATGAGAAAATCTGACTAATTATGGTGTGTCTAAAATAAATAAATGGTATTTTGATTGACAGCTCTACATAAGTATTTCCATTAAAGTGATTTAACATTTAAACAAATACAGATTCTAATTAAATCATTTTTTTTCGGCTTCACAAATGTTTTACGTTTCTAACCTGGAATATATTTAAAATCTTTTGGTGCTTTCTCCTCATATGCAACCCACTGTTTGGTCCTCCTGGATACCTGGCCTTTAGCATACACTTCTCCATCCTGTCCAACCAATGGCATCCTTCCAAGGTGGTTGTTGTGGTCCATGACAGCCAGCATGTTCCTAATATGATAGGCGTCATAACCATAGGATTTCTGTTTTGGACAGTAATGAAGGAGTGTATGGCTAAAAAAGTTTTCCACAGCCCAGGTTTGTCGACAGTTGGTGTAAAATTTCATGCTTCCACACCAATCTCTGTTTGTTACCAACATCCTAGAAAAAGGATTAATACATTTCAGTCAGATCATATAAACACAATGAATTAAATGCATAAACCTTTACAGCATAGAATAAGAAGCAAAGTATTGTAGACTTATCGGTACATGAAAATGGACTGATTCAATATGCACATAAATTTTTTAATTTTGAATGTTGAAAAAAGAAATTAACTAACCGTAGATTCTTGAAAACCACCGTGTCTCTCTGGAGCCAATTGCTGCATTCGGTCTCGTGTTCCTCAGAATGTCGACAACTAGAGTGATTAAATTATAACTAAGTACCCATATCTTTTATCAATGTGTCCAATCTTTTACTACATAAAATGGTGTCAGAAATAAGAATTAATAGTTTGTTGCTTATGAAAGAAGAAGAAACCAATCAGAACGAACCTAAAAGAAAGTAAACCCACACTTAACCCTGAGTTTACTTTTGGGGTTTACTCTGGGTGCACTTGAGTTTACAAGAGCAGACCCAAAGTTAACCCTGAATAAACCCAAAATAAACCCCGAGTGGTCACAGAGAGTTAACCCTGATAAGAAATAGACCCCAGAAAGCAGACGCTATGTGTGTATTTAGAATATACAAGGGCCAAGGGGTGGGGCTTACAGACAGTAAGATAAGTAAGAGATAAGACAGATCTGCTTCACAAATAAGCGGGTAAATTGGACCCCAAAAGCAATACCAGAGTAAACCCAGAGTGGACCAAAAGTAAACCCAGATCGGACACAAATATTTAAAAAGCAAACCCCCATGTAAACCAAAAGTAAACTCCGAAAGTAAACCCGGGGTTTAGTTGAGGTTTACTCTGGGGTTAGGTTGGGTCTGATCGGTACAGTATATGATATAATTATGTAGATAAAAATTCTAAATTATATTTACCGTCCACCTGCCCACACATGTTTATTGTTGATATGGTACAGGATTCCCATCCACCTCTTCAACAGACGCTCGACACTGCCTTTACAAGTACTGCAGCACCACCAAAAATGATTCACAATAGGCCGTATCCATTGCAACAGTCCTCTGCATCCTGGTGTCTTGGCAATATCAGAAAGAGATGTTGTGAGCTTTTTGGCCTTATGCCAAATGTCCAAGCTGTGCTGCAGGTGCTTGTAAGGGTCTGATTCTACAATCAATTTTATTTATAGAAATAGGGAGTACTAAAAATATAATACACAATTGTTAATTCTTATCTCATTTCATTATTGGTCCTAGAATCATGCAATACAGTTTCACATCACCCTCGGGGCTAAAATGAAAATTATAGTGTCATATTGTTTAATAGGGTGTATAAGAGATAGTGAGTAAATGTCAAAACATTTCAAATCATTAAAAAGACTTATGCACGCTATTCAAATATCAAGGAAACTAAATGTTGAGTAGCAGTCATTTTTTGGATTTTATGATTGCATACATACATGTACATTATTTTATGATTTAACATTACTAGTATTTGCTGATGTTCCTAATGTTTCCCTGAATATGTCAATAGAATTTTCAAGAAAATGATGCAATATGACACTGTAGCAACAGCTAGGCATTATAAAGTAACTGTAGTTGCATGTATAATTGAGTAAGACAGATAATGTATTTGCAATTCTGTTCATAAAATCAACCTTTTGTCACACAGATGTATACTTACTCATCAAAGAAATTATGTTTCTGCTAGCATCAGATATGATTTCCCATATAACAAGAGGAGAGGCAGTGAGTAGATGTTGTAGTCCTCTGTCAATGAGAAGCCTTTCCATCTTGGAACTGTGCCTGTCAACTTCCCTGGAATCGCCTACTTCCATGTGTATTATGGCCTTGGTGTTAGAATCCATAAATACTGCAGTTGATCTACTTGCACAAAATCCTGAAAGCATAATAATGGAAACATCTGTTTGGGATTTAAAATTCTATCATTTGGAATTTATTGGGAAATACCTGATCAAAAATTATTAAACACAGTTTCTAAAAAAAGTAAAAATGTACAACAGGCAGATATTAGTTTGGCACTTCATCCTAAGTTGTTGTAAATGTTAGTAATTTATAATTTTAAATATTTACCAGGTGAGTCAAATCGTACATCTACAGCCACACTAAGTGGTAAACCTCCCAACTTCTTGTACACCTCTGAAATGTGCTTATGGAACTTCTCCTCTATTGCAGTCTGTAAAAAGCATGTAAAAAAGGATTTCTTTGTTTTTCTGTTTAGATGTATCATTTTATTCTATTAACTTCAAGATAAATACTAAATTTATTATATCGGTAGATAATATTTACCCTATACTGAAGTTGCATCTTGTAAAATTGGCGGGAAGATCCAACAACAAGGTTTATAAATTTTGCACCTAAGGCAAATTTTTCCCAAGAAGCACCTAAAAAATATTCACAAAGAACTGTAAAAAAAAAACCGGTATTATTATCCATAACGTAATCAAGGATACCCTGACAGACACTGTGCATATTCTTTATTCCTTATTGACAAAAGAAGCCATGTGACTCATAGGTACATGCATATTAACAGTAGAATGGCAGAGGATTCAACATGGTATATATATCATATGGGCTAACAGTGTACAATATCATTGATTTATAATATATATGTAAATAAACATGACAGATATCATAAGGAATTAACCATATTCTCTCTCAGCTTCAAAGCTTTTAATAAATATTGACAAAGTTTCTGAATAGATTTGAAGTTATCATGAGTTCACAACTGTATATAATGGCCTGTCTGATTTATGCATCTGCAAATATGGTAATAAACACACCCATTAGGCAATTAGAAATTGTAATGGTAAAAAATGGTTATTAGATCCTATTTCATAATAAGTTTTCTAACACAAATCTCATATGAAATCAATGTCAAAATTTAAAGCACAATCAAGAACATATACATATTAATATTAATTAGCTCCCTACCTGTAAGAAGCACCATGAGTTGGGAGTAAAATACTAATGAAGCTTCTGCCTCCATAAAATGGTGTGGAAATCCATTTTCCTGGATGGCCATTCTAAAAATTAATATACATAAGGATAAACATGTACATGTGGTGTCTGAACATAAATAATTAGACATTTATTCATAGAGTAAAAAATTTAATCATCAAAACCTCCAAACCATGAAAAATACGAAGACTATCAAGTCATAAAAAACTTTTAGAAACTTTTGTATACCACAACTATATTTAATTGTGCATTAATTGATACATTTTGTATCAATTCAAACAAAATCAAATAAATGTATGACAATTCAGTTAATGTAATCAACAAATATTAGAATTTTATCAATAAGGAGTATTATGTAATCTTACACAGCAAAGGAATTTGTACTTCACTCCTGCTGGTATCTTTTCTCCTTCAACAACTGTTGACGGGTCTATGGACTCCCCACACTGCTCGCATGTTGTCCTCTTGATGAGACTCAAGAGAGCACCCTCACCGACAACAAATCTCCTCTCTCTCAGAAGAGAGTATTCATCTTCATAGTTTTCTCTAGAAATACATGTATTGATACAGTTTTATATAATCACATGTAACTTATGATATTTTTAGAAAAAAAACATGTACTATTACACAACTTACTGAATCATGTTATAATGGGTTCATTTATGGTAATTTTAGCATACATTGTAGCAAACTAAATATTATATATGTAAACAAATATCAAGTACATATGAATGCTAAGTCCAGGTTATTATATCTTCTATTTTTGTATATTGATACATAGTTTATACCGTGTCTCATTCCACATTTCATTTCCATCTTCATACTCCTCCTCATGCTCCTCTTCCAATGATTCTTCATCACCAAATATCTCTCTTATCAATTCATTGACTTCATCATCCTCCTAGGGGGAATATACATATAACATAACAGCATCTCCTAATAGCCTGTTGCTCAGAGACTAATTTTCAAAGATCTTATATTGGTTAACTATATTATCAAAATTTGATAAATTTCATTGAGCCAACTAAAAACCTAATTAGGCATTATGAGATTTGTACATGTATTACGATTTATTTTTGTTTGAATAAAGAGGGTATATTCCCTATGAGAGAGGAACAGACACATTC
Organism: Magallana gigas; assembly: GCF_963853765.1. Classification (NCBI taxonomy): domain Eukaryota; kingdom Metazoa; phylum Mollusca; class Bivalvia; order Ostreida; family Ostreidae; genus Magallana; species Magallana gigas. Next base: position 20,544,395 of record NC_088854.1, on the reverse strand, counting down.
ATATATCAGAAGCATCATCACGCACAAAGTAAATCACATGTAAATTTGCCTTTTTGTACTATTAAATTTGTAAATTCGAAAAGATTTCAATACTATAAAAGTAAGATGGAAATATCATGACAGACGAGACCAGGACTAGAACCTGGGACCCTGAATCTACTGGTCATGTGATCTACCAATTGAGCTTTCTAGTGTGTGCAACGGTAGTAGTCTAACCAGAGATATAAATAACATTCATGTTATTTATGTCTCTGGTCTAAATATCACACTCTGCAAAAACGCATCATAATTAAAAAATATATAAATATTCAATTCTGTTATTCACATGCTGTATAAATACATTGTTAAATGGCTTTTGGCACTAACCATCTTCATTTAAATTTAATAATATATACCTCTGAGCTATAATTACATGTATCTTCATCTATCTCCATATTCTCCACAAGTTGGTCTTCCATGTTCAAAAGATGAGAAACCTGCAAAAAATTTATAAATCGGGTATATGATGTCCAGATAAAAGTCATTATAAATATACTGGCATAGGCTAATAACAATTTCTCACCAGTGCATTGTAACACAACTATTACTCATAAAATAACGTGCTGGAGTGAACCTATACAACCTAAATACAAACAAAAACTAACTGTACATGTAACCATGTGGTATAAGATCAGTCTGATCCCCTTCTCCTACATGCGACTATACATGTATAGGTGAAGGACTGATCCAAGGCCAGTATATAGTTTTAAAAAGTATGCTTCGAGATCGTAAAAATAATATAGAATTAGTAAACATAGCTTAATCAAAGCTCACGTTGTAAGTAACAGCATTCATTTAAAATGAAATGCATAGTCAAGACGGCAATGAATGCACTGTGCAAAACATGACAGATATCATATAACTTATAAGCAACATTACAAATTACATGTGAATCGCGTAAATTGAGGTGGGATAACATACATCTTATATATTATTTCAAAAGCAAATAATAAGAAAAGGTGTTATTTTATTGATTGCGCATTGGATTTCACGCTAATAATACATAAAACAATTATGTGTAACTTATCTTTTTGCGTTTGGGACTTCAAAGAAATTTCCCTGTTTATAAATTACTTCTCCCCTAATCGAACTTTCGGTTTCAGAATACCGGTCTTGCGCAGTGTTCACTTTATAGCAGTTCGAGCACGGATAATGGCTGCATGACGAGTTAGTTTTTATAAACTAATAAACATGTGGAAATTGTTTAGGAATAGTGTCGGAAACACTTCTTACTTACTTTGTATCGTATTCGGGTGCTGCAACTATACTCGCTATCTTCTGTATCGCCAGGAATCCACTCAATGTACTTTCTTCTATAATTCGTCTATACCTGTGAACGTACGCGACCGTGTTCGAAAGAAAGAGAAATGGCCAGTGTATCTCTTTATATACACTATGTCTGCACGAAATTCATGTTATTTTGTGGATAAGAGTGGTACTTGTTTATTTTTTTTGCTATTCAGTTCGGAATTCCCGTTTCTTTACTTTTGACACGTACTCCCCGAGATGTTTACATCTCGACCACACTCGCCTAAAATCAGTCACGCATAGCGAACCTTTAGAGTAACCCCCGATTTTAGGACTCTAAGCGGTATTGAATGTTCTAACTGGCTATTTAAATCGCGGCGCTTCAGCTTTAAGGTCACTTTTAATTCCAACTGATAATCTTATGTGATGGTGTGGCTTAAAAACCCCTCTAAATGCATCATACATTCTTCGAATAAAGGCTCTACTAGACCTGATTGCCTTTGAGAAAAAATTCAGCATTCCAACTAATGATTGCATTTCTTGCAACCTAACCTTTTCTCTACCTAAAAAGCTCTCAATTAGGTTCCTAAGGATATTTACCTTTGCTTCTGGGATCCTAATAATCATCTCCAATGTATCTATTTCAAAACCTAGAAATATTAACTTAGTTGTTGGGCCTGAAGTTTTATCATGAACTAGTGGTACCCCTATTTCTTTAGCTAAGTGACTAAAAGTAGACATAAGTATTGCACATTCTTGACTTCCACACCTTCCTGCAAAAATGAAATCATCCAAATAATGATCTAAGGTATTCAGCCCAGACTTAAACTGTGTCAGCCAATGTAGAAAAGTTGCGAATGTTTCCCAAATTTTGCAACTTATAGAACATCCCATAGGAAGACATTTGTCTATGTAATATGAGCCATCTACCGAGAAGCCTAACAAATCAAAATCCCCTGGATAGATAGGAATTAAACGAAATGCACTTTTAACATCCATCTTCCCTATCAAGGCACCCCTTCCCAAACTGGCAATCATGTCAACTACACCATCAAAAGATGCATATTGAACTGTACATAAATCTGGATCTATAAAGTCATTGATCCCACGATCACTAGGGTAGGATAAATGAGTTATCATTCGCCACCCCTCATCCGATTTTGGAACAATGCCAACTGGCGAAATGTGAAGGTTGGAAATAGGCAGTTGGTCAAAAGGACCCATAATCCTGCCCAGCTTAATTTCTTTATTTATCTTATCCATCAAATGATCATGGTGTTCAGTTGCAGACTTGAGATTTTTTGAATACACATGAAACCTTGGGCCAGTATAATTAATTTCAAAACCTTTGGAAAAACCATTTTTTAAATAATTAGCAGCATATTTGTCTGGGTATGATTGTAAATACTCATCTAACACTTTAGCTCTAATAGGGGAAGTTCCTAGGGCCCATATATCTTTGTGGTCTTGGGGTTTGTGTTGGGTGTGACACAGGGGGTCTAAACTGGGATTGTCCCTGCAATGGTGCCCTGGGGCGATTTGTGGCCTTGAACACATGGTTAGAAAGGGGACACTGGTATTGTGGATGAGCCCCTGAACATCTTATACACTTATGCATGTACTGACAAGACGGTCTGTCACAAATTCCCTTGAAATTGAAATTATAGCACTTGTTAAATGCTGGGCTATTTGGGCTAAGTGTAACTTTAGATTGCGGAGATGATGTCATAAACATCAACCATAACTCATAGTCTACTTTAGACCATTGTTTGGTGGGATCGATACTGCGGCGAAGTCTAAATTGTTCATCATATTTCTTCCAGCCCAAATCTCCCTCCCCACATCTTGATGCCCCTAGTCTAATGTCATGCAAATATTTCAGAAGACCTTGAAAAGATTCTGGATGGGCCGAAGCATAGATACTTGCATAAACTAAAAATGCACCTGTCCATCTACTGATAGATTGAATCTTTATGCTGGGCTTAACTACCTCTCTTGTGACCAACTCACCCTTATCATTAAAAAATATTCTTTTCTCTGAAGATTCCGTCAGAGAAGTATTATCAAGCAATAAGCTAATGTCAATGTATGACGAACTGATAATTTTTGATTTCAATGAGTTAGAGACATTGCTAGATAACAATGTATGGATGCTATCGACGTATTGACTTTCAACACCAATGCTTGTACCTGATTGAATAGCTAAAGCAGGAACAGGTGTTGGGGGCAAACTTTGGTTCACGGTTGCCACATCTTCACTTTCTATTGCGATGGCGCATTCCCTGCTTCGTGATGGACCTGGTTCCTGAGATGCCTGATCGTCAGTGGATGGAGCTGATCGCTCGGGTCTTGACCTCTTTGACCTTGATCCCTTCCCCTCGTGGTGTCTGCAATTCCGCTTATCATTTTTTGGTGGCATTTCCGCTCATTAAAATGAACAATACACATACAATAACTCACTTGAAATTAAAAACACGATTTTTAAAAAAAAAATACAAATTATATGTATAGTGCCTACTGATAACACCCTGCTTTTAATCCGGCCCCATCAATAGAAAATATAGACGCCAGATTAAAATTAATGTAAAACACAATTAACTTGTCTATCCGTTAATGAAATTTCATATATATTTAAGGCGGATGCAAGAACTTTACAGCATATAATTTAAAAAAAATACTCCCATACAATTTTTCAACCTACTCCTATTCAGCAACTTTTGGAAAAGGATGTTGATCCCGAGCTTCCAGACTTAAATAATAAAAGAAGGCCGCAGGCCGATCCCGACCAAAATTAAGATAACCCTTTCCCGTAAAATAAAGTCATCGATTTTATATGCATAAAATAGATGGTATTATATTCATGAATAAAAGGCCTTCTGCATACATATTTTATTTATATTTATGCCTTTTTTTTAGTTATTTCAAAAAGAAATAACGTACCTGCATTAAATAAACATTTTTCAGTTTTCAGTCACGTGTATATGTTCTTTAGAACTGCTGATATTTTTTTCGTAACCTGACACACAGCATTTTGGATAATCAAATATTATGTTTATTAAGATGCATTGCCTTTATTCGTTTAATTGAAACAATACAATTAAGATACATGCATTGTGGAACATTCTTTTTAAGATTAAAACAGTCAGTTTTATTTAATCTCTTCACAAAACCTTTATATAACTTTTCTACAAGATGTTTGATTTAAATCTGTTTTTGCAAAGAATCTCAGAGCGAGCTGAGAAAATAACTCCAAATGTTCATCATAAAAATACTAGTAAATGTTTTAAGAATAGTCCGAAATTTTCAATCATAAACCACAATAGGTATAAATAGGAGACACAATGGGGTTTAAACATTTTACCTTGGAAACACCCTCTTTACGTTTGCAAGTTAGTATGGTCAGCAATATGTGGCCCATAAACAACTTATTTGTGATTCATTTGCACTACTTTTGCATTTGCACTACTTGACGCTTATGATTGCATGCGAGCTAAAGGAGATGCTAAAGGAGTAGTCATGACTTATAGCAGTAAAGAAATCACTTGTTCTTTTGAGGACATAAGTGATTATCCATGGGTTTGTTATTACGTAAAAGACAAATGTTGCCAGCAATGCAGACACTTCTACACCGGAATAGCAGGTTTGAAACGATTTGAGAGTTACCTGCTTTTTCAACCCAAACAATCACTTCTACGTACAATTCTGGGTCAAATTTTGTTATTCTAAAATTTAGAAACTTTCAAATTGTCTCGGACCTTCCACCCACATTTTCCATAACTAGGAAGCGATAAAGAATTAATGGGCTAATTGTTCTTGCCAAGACTATTACTTTAAAGTATAGACAAGCGTTGCTTGTCATTTCAATGGTATGGAAAGACTCTAAATCTCAAACTTTGTAAAGATAAGTAACTAAATAAAAACCATTATAATAGCTGAAAAATATTACTTTGCCAAAAATGCTATATGCAGATATATAACTTCAATGTTTATTTGTGTGATCTAATTTTTCTCATTAGGGTGTGAGTATGGAGACAGAACTTCTGGTTGTTATATTTTTATTTGTCCGGCTAATCCTTCTGTTTGCTGTGGAACATGTTATAGTGGTCCAACACTAACCAAACCCCCACAGAAACCAACCACCAAGTACAATAACCCTTGCAAAACCACAGTTATAACAACGACATTACCAACAAATTACAACGCAAAAAACACTTACAACGCAAAAACCACTTACAACGCAGAAATCATCTTTTGTGTTTAGATTAAAAATAACTTTGTTGATTGATATAACAGATGATTTGTCAGATGATGATGCAAACGAAAGTGTTAGGTCAAAAGTCCAAGCAGCAGTATGTATGTTTCAATTATTTCATTCAAACATCGTGAATTTTTACGAACATTTTGGATTTATTTAATTCTATCATGTATCGCATGCGTATCATCATCATTATTGCACAACTTGAAATCATTTTCGATTTGTACTTTTCAGCTTACTTCATTTTATAGCATTAACGGTTTGAAATTCATAAGCTGTACTGTACGAAACATAAGGTTTGTATATTATATTATATTTCTCACATTCTACATTATTATACTAATCTTTTACGTAGAAGATTATCTTCAATTTAATGTACACGTAACATATTAATCCCCTTAACAGAATATGTTGGTCAATTTTTCGCGTACACATCATTATACCCCTGCTCCGAAGGAGAAGGGGGTATACTGTTTATCTGTCTGTTTGTCCGTCTGTTTGTCCGTCTGTCTGTCCGTAACAAAAATTTCTTTCACATTTTTCTCAGCATCTATTCATTGTAGATGCTTGAAATTTTTACACTTTTTTGTTTAGGCATGCCATATTGTGAGATATTTTGTTGTACCAATCGGACGTCAATTTCCTGTTAAATGACGACTTTGTCTAATTTTACCCTAAAATTCAAAACAAATTTTCGTCAAAAATTTCTTACCAACTATTTATCGCAGATGCTTGAAATTTTAACACACTGTTTTGGCCATGCCATATCGTGGGATACTTTTTATACTAATCAGATGCAAACTTCCTGTTAAATGCCGACTTTGCTTATTTTGCATATTCACATTAGAGAGGGGGTATTACAAGTGAGCATTGGCTCACAGATATCTTGTTTTATCTGTGAATGTGTTGTAGAAAAGGCAGCTTAAAAGTTGAGTATCATGTTGACACAGCAATAGATTCACAGTTAATAACCAATATGACAGCCCTCTCTAAAAACATGGCTACAGGGAAATCTAAAGTGACGTATGAAGGACAGGAAGTGACTGTATCGACTGTAATTCTTGAGGACACATCAGGAAAAGCTCGTAAATTGCCTTTCATTTGCTTGACCGTAAAAGTAAAAACCTGTCAATTTTATTTATGTTTATAAATGAGTGTCACAGCTTTGTTGTTTGAAAACAAAACTATAAGAAATCTACAAAATCTTTTAAGTTGACTTAAATTGCAGCAATACGGCAAAAAAAGTGAACTTATCCAGTTAACTAAGTTGCATATTGGATAACCAAGAATTCAAATGAAAAAATATATATTAAAGGCCTTACACCTCATTTCACCTTAGTTTCTATATAGTCTGTCCCAAGTAATTGCTCTGGTCATTTTCCGATGATTTTTTATTTTAAAAAATACCTGTCAATAAAGTACAAATCAAATACATAAAAGAGAAAATATCCAAGATTTCTTCTTTAAAACATTATCTGGTTATCTCCGAAGAATTCCTCATGAACAAAAACAAAAATCCTACAGAGATTCAAAATGGGAAATGCTTACATATTTTTGCCCTTTCGGAAGTTCTCGGGCTATCTCGCAGATCAATCGGGGTTCTTAATGTTGTTTGCAAGGCAAAATCCTGTCAGACTTTCTATTTTGGGTTGTGTATTGAAACCTAAAGCGGTAGAGGGGTGTTTCAGTTAAGATAATCGGAACTTTTTTTTATAGTGAATAGATGTAGTTTAAGATTTATGATTATCGAGATACATTATATAACGCAGAAAGTGGGGGAAGCCGAAACTTGGAACAAAGTATACATGTAGTATTCGTGATTTTATCACAACTTCAAAAAAAATTAAAAATAATGGTAAATAAATGAAATAAGGATTCGTGAACTTAAGAACTATGTTAATCAAATAATAATGTTGTAAATTTTCTTATGTCAAGTGATTGTTGAAAACGGTACAACATCATGCGAATTTAAAAAACAAGTGAGTCCTTGTCTACCCGGTCACGTGTGTGCAGAAACAAGGAATGGACCTGTGTGTAGGTAAGCAAAATAACCTACATATTTTGAACATTCTTGATATGGTTATTTATATTTTGCCATTGTTTCTACTCATATCGACTCTTTATTAGCCTCAGACTTTTTCAGAATCAATTCACCATTTTTACATGTAAACAAACTGCATCGCTTCACAAAACGGGGCTGGTGATATTGTTTAAAGCGATATCAGAGGCACGTTAAGAAACGATATCCGTAGAATATTGTCCAAGAAATATTTTGGAATGAAATATTTTTACAGAAAATGTTCGGAAACAAGATTATTCAAACCAAATCTAGAGCATAATTTTTTGCACGCCGTAAATTGCTGTTTTTTTACTGAGGGTGCGGGGTGCACTGTAGCTCCCAGGTTTTGCATCCAATTTTTTTCAGACTGAGAGCTAAAGACCTGCAGCTAAAAGGGGTGATGCTTAAATGATTAAAGTTATGATTATATACACTGTAAAAATATATTCTGAATAATAAAATAAATTAAAACCTAATATTTTGAAGGGAATCTCCAAAGGGAAATACCAATGGTAAGTATCTTTCAAAACTCCAAAACATGCTTTACATTTAAGAGCCATTCTCTGTAGGCATTTAGACACATGTATTTGAGGGTCGGTATGCATACATGTATTTACCGAATTTTCTCAAATTTAAAATGAAGCATATTATCATATACCAATTTAACACTTTTATAACAAAGTTATAACAGTTTTAAAAATTTTGCACTACCATTTATCATATTAGTTAGAATGACTGTCACAGGATGAAGCTCTGCCATTCAGTCAACTAAATGTTAACTGAAATGTCTTGAATGGTGACTGATTGGCATAGATATGCCATTCAGTCAACTAAATGTTACCTTTCAGTTACATGTCAGTTGACTGAATGCCACAGCTTCATCCTGTGTTTATTTTAAGATTGATTCTTCAATTCACAATCCGATCATCAAAGGTATCACAAGAATGTATTTTCATTCTAAGCCTGGATCAGCTACAGTTGTAGTGTAACGTGCAAGGGGGTCACTGCCTGTGATCCCCGCGGGCCCGTACCCGAGATAGAATCGGATAGCCCTGATTGCTGCCAATATTTACAAGTGCAGACTTTAATCACCGCTCCTGCACATATATAGGGACTCAACGTTACGCAGGCAGGGATGACCGCACACCTACGCAACTAAACAGGTACCAACGTTAACGCAAGCAGGGATGACCGCACACTTGCGCCAACAACGCAACCTAACGCAAGCAGGGAGTGCCGCACACTTGCGCTAGAAAGGCCAGAACACCAGCAGGGATGACCACACACTAGTGCTCCGCCTCAACCACCACCAATACAAGCAGGGATGACCGCACACTTGTATTAATGCGATACAGAGCAGGGATGACCGCACACTCTGTATCGTAGGTTAAGTCACACGAAGATTAGAAAAAAAGGGATGTCCGCACACTCAATCTAGCCGTACCTGTCTAAGTTTAACCCCAAACAGTCGTTTTCCTAAAATCGCCATAGACACTGTCCCTATATATGTGCCGGCCTAAAATAATTTGAAGTATCTAAAAACTGGAAATCAAAAATAAACAAACTGATCCAACCTAATATAAAACTACTTATGCCAAACAACTTATTTACATAGAATATTTAATATTGTACAACAAATAATCATCACACTAATTGGTTATTATTGGAAACATTAATTGAATCATCAAAAATCAATAAATCAAAGGGAAATAACTTTAACCAAAAATATATTAATAGGCTGCCCGCTTCACTACCCCCACCTCAGAATTTTGCGTCCTCGCAAAACTAAAAACTAACCCCTACTTCACAAAAAGGTGAAGTGATATCCATATAAAAAAAATACTCCCCCAAAAAATAAACAATAAGAAAAAAATATCTGGCCCTTTCTCTCCTGGACCACGTGCACATAGCACAACTGCAGCTGACAGACACAAATTGCATTGTATCACCTCAAGCTTTACACTTCAACTTTCCGTCTTGCACTAGACGTCTTCCACCTCTTGTGGAACATCTGACTCTCTCTCAAGTCAGGAATTCCCAGCATTGTGACTTCACCAGGCATATTATCCGATGCCTGCAATCTGCTGCCATCTGCCACGTTACCGTGGGGTCTCAACTGTTCGGACGAACTTTTCTTGCCTCTTCTACAGCGAATACCAGGAGATCCTCTTTCCATGCCTTTGCGCCTGCGACCATTCTTGCATCTTCTGGCCAACTTCCACTCGGGGTCCTTTTCTTTGCCTTCAGCTGACTTTAGGGTTCTGCCAACCGTAACACTGGAGCTGTTTGCAATAATCTTCTCGCAACGAACTTGGTCCTTAACCATTTTTCTGTCGGTGGGGATTGGCATAGACTCTACGGTAACTACGCGGTAGCATCCATTGGAACAGTCTTCAGCAAGTCGATGCTGTGCTACATCTCCGTTCTGGGGTTCACTATGTTGACGAGAATTCTTTCCACTGTAACTGGAATCACTTTTACAAGTCAGGTTTTCTGCTCTACTTCTACGCCGCCTTCTTAATTGCTTGGACTTGCTTTGCTTTCTCACTACGCAATCTCTCCGCAGGTGTCCCGGTTTTCTGCAAAAATAGCATAACCTACGTTTAGATGATGAGACAGTATCCTGTGCATTATCCTTGCTGCGTTGAAGTTGTAAATCCCTCAAATCCGTCTGGAGAGACTCGATCTTAGCAGACAGTGCTTTTACCAGTTCCACTAGCTTATCAGATGAGGGCTCAACATTGAGATGGCATGCATAGCATTTCCTCTCTGCTCTTCGGTGCGCCTCCAATTTAACAGCTAGCTTCACTGCATCGTTCAAGCTTCTCGGTCTGGATTGCTGTATACGAATGCGCACCTCAGAATTGTCCAGCGCGTCCACAAAGTGATCTCTGGCTAACATATCTCTGAATTCAAAAGTGGCAGTTGAGTATGCCATGTTTGCAAGTCTCTGAATGGCCTGTCCCAGCTCTGAAAAAGTTTCACCAGCTCTCTGACGACGCTCTCGCATTTGCACTCTGTAGAGCTCTGCTTGACTTGGTGGAGCAAATCTATCTTCCAAAGCTAACACAAGTGTTTCGTAGTCTGGTTTTTCACCCTTTGGGATATTGCCAAGACATCCTTGTGCACTGCCTCGGAGGGAAGCTGCCAGGTAGAGACCTTTGGTAGCGTAACTCCAACCATTTATTTCAGAACAAGCTTCAAAGTGCGCATGGTAATCGATCCATTGACCACTGCCATCATAGGTAGCTGGTATAATGGAATTTTGCGATTCGTAGGCATCTTCCAGTGTACTACTTATCTCGGGGCTTGTGAACCTTTCCCTAGATTTCCCAAACGCATCAGCTCTGTGCAAAGACCAAGTGTCTTATTTTTCTGGCAAATGACTCGTCTTCCTATTTGGCGTATTGTACAGCTCAAAATAGTCAGGAAACATCTCGTTGCTGCGCGGGTTTGCATATGTTTCATTAGCAGAGTGATGATCGCACAGGTATTCCTCGTCTTTGCGCATGGTGGTCCCTTCAAAACCTCTGATCATTGGGGTTGATGTCTCCATGTCGCTGCGCTTCCGCATCTCCGCAATCTTCTCCCGTAGAAAGGTTATGTCTTTGTCAATGTCCTCCATTCTCCCTCTCTGCAGCAATTCCAGGGTATCCCACCGCTGCCACCAAATTTTATGTAACGTGCAAGGGGGTCACTGCCTGTGATCCCCGCGGGCCCGTACCCGAGATAGAATCGGATAGCCCTGATTGCTGCCAATATTTACAAGTGCAGACTTAAATCACCGCTCCTGCACATATATAGGGACTCAACGTTACGCAGGCAGGGATGACCGCACACCTACGCAACTAAACAGGTACCAACGTTAACGCAAGCAGGGATGACCGCACACTTGCGCCAACAACGCAACCTAACGCAAGCAGGGAGTGCCGCACACTTGCGTTAGAAAGACCAGAACACCAGCAGGGATGACCACACGCTAGTGCTCCGCCTCAACCACCACCAATACAAGCAGGGATGACCGCACACTTGTATTAATGCGATACAGAGCAGGGATGACCGCACACTCTGTATCGTAGGTTAAGTCACACGAAGATTAGAAAAAAAGGGATGTCCGCACACTCAATCTAGCCGTACCTGTCTAAGTTTAACCCCAAACAGTCGTTTTCCTAAAATCGCCATAGACACTGTCCCTATATATGTGCCGGCCTAAAATAATTTGAAGTATCTAAAAACTGGAAATCAAAAATAAACAAACTGATCCAACCTAATATAAAACTACTTATGCCAAACAACTTATTTACATAGAATATTTAATATTGTACAACAAATAATCATCACACTAATTGGTTATTATTGGAAACATTAATTGAATCATCAAAAATCAATAAATCAAAGGGAAATAACTTTAACCAAAAATATATTAATAGGCTGTCCGCTTCAGTAGTCTGGTGAAAAAAAATCCATGTATATAGTAAATTCGCTATAGTTATTATTGCGAACTCGTTTTACGGATATATTAACAAAATACGGATATAAAAAGGTAAATCTATTGGTCCCTAGCACTTTACTATCATCGAGGTTTTATTGTATTCATTTTTCTTTATTGTATCAAGGGCTTAAAAGTACTTGGTAAACGACTTCGGGAAAATTGTATACAATCCCGAGTTCTTGCGTATTTAGAACAAACTAGAATCAAACTGATTCTTTCTAATAATGTTTACTTTCAGAATACGTCAATATCTTCATCTACGTTGGTATAGTTGCAGCTCTATTAATATTGTTTCTGTTATTTCTTGTCTACATTTACTGCTATCGAAAAAAATCGAAATTCGAAACCAAATACCGCAAGTAAAAAACCCGGATCTACCAACATTTATATGGTATGAAAATTATCAATATAATCAATTAACATTAATTTAAAACTGCACTTGAAAATTGCCTAACATTAATATTAGTCGCCTTGTCAAAAATACATTTTAAGTTTACCTCTTCATTGATTTAATTATAGCTATTTTTGTCATACACTTTTAATTGATCCGATTTGGAGGCGCATAAACTCTTCAAGATTTTCATGTGGGCTTTTATTCTTATTTTCAGAATGATTTATACTACAGCCAACGGAGAAGCTCTTATTACGACAAAGCTAAATATTAGACTGTTTTATTAAACAAATTCACAATGTAAATGTGATTATCTCGTGTCGAATACTTTTATGTTTAGTGTGATCATAATTTCAAAACAATATGGACTAATATTTGTACATTCAATTAAAAAGTAGAAATGTATCAGAAAGATGAGAAAAGGATTTACAATTCCTATATGTGTTATTACATGCACAACAGATAATGGAAAAATTGAAAACTGAATTTTCGAATCTACATACATGTATTATTAATCTGATATCAAAGAAAACGTCATCATTGTTCACGAGTCGGCAGAGACTGTAATTAAAACATTTACTATCTTTGAATTTAATTATATACTACATTTGTTAATTACTTAATCGTTAAATAGCAGAATAACAACACTTTTTTGTTCCAAAAATTATCAACATTTAACTTTTTCGATCTAAAAAAAAAATATTTTTTCATTTCATTTTTTTTTTATTTTTATAGAAATTTCAATATCAAATTATAAAAAGTATATTTGAGGAAATAACGCTTATGTATTTCGTTTGAGTATTTATTGAAAGTAACTTTATTGATTTATATTTTTCTATACTGGTATTCATGCGCCTCATGCGACTAAATGAATACTATAAATGATGAAAAACATTTTGTAGTTTTCCTTCAGCAAATGTTTGAATCTATTCGCTCGATCAACATAATTATACTGAATAAGAAACATCGATCAATATTTTTTTTAATTCAAAATATGACCAGTTAAGTGTTATGGACAAAAAGTTTAATGTGTAAATAATCAAGTAGCTGTATTGATGGCGTCAACCATTTTATTAATCTAGGTTATCATCTCTTCTCTCGATCAAAAGTAGCAACGTTATTTTAGATCACATTGTCTCCAGGTGAGATCACGTGACTTCTTTTTTTTTTTTACTTACAACATACCCAAAACATATTTTAGGCATGTTCTCATAATTTCTTAAATTTTTTGTTTATTTGTTTGTTGAGAAATATTCATCCAATGTGATAATGAAAAAAAAATTAAGAATTAATCAGTGTAGCAATTTTTGTAGTTAGAAAAAAAGATGAAATGATCTTTATTGAATTTTTATTGAATATAGAGCCTGTATATTTTGTCTACACAGCTTGTGTATTCAGCAGTTCATCTATATTTCATATAAACTCAATGTCAAAACAAATTGTATGTTTGAAAGAGGCCAATCCTTTAATGTGTATATAGGGCATCAAGCTTATGACGCAAAGCCCAATCATACATTGCCGATATGTTTCAATAGTTTACATCAAGAAGTCAATCAAACTGAGCAAAGGATTATAAAACTCACATTATCTGTCAATTCACTACAATTCATGCTCTTCTACACATGTTTATCCTTCTTTAATTACAATATTTCCTTTGGATTTTTTCTCTGATATTTTGTATTCAATTGCTTCGATCGAAGCGTCCCACTGATCCTACACTCTCTTGAGCATTGATGTGCATATTTAAACGAAAAACACCCATGCAAGGATTTCAACAAAGAGATACAAAATATTGTATAATATATATTCTTGACCTATTTCTCTTAAGTGCAGCTATACAAGACTAATTGATGATTGTTGTAAACGTTGAACGACATCGATAAAGATTCCAATCATATATATATGTGGACTGACTTCAATTCGAGCACTATTTCTAATTATAATCAGCCATTACCCGTCGTCTGACCTTGTTACTCTTCAGTACAACACAGTGATGGAATTTGAACATCTTATCCTGCCACTTCTTAGGTTAGCGTTATATCATGAAGAAAGAAGTGTGTGACGATGACGGCGTTGATATTTGAGTGATCCGTAACACACATTCCTCTGTGTTCGCTAACAAGAAAACGTTTTAGGAAAATGAACAGAGACAGCAATTACGATGGAACTCGATAGGGTCTTTTACACGTTAACAATGGCGGCGCACGTACTTTTATATTATACACATTTTCATTTGAAAAAAAATTCGTTTTTAGTGGAATTAAGGTGACAAAATATTATTTAATAGACCATCTCTATTCACGCAAATCTACTCTCTGAGGTGAACAGATAATGATATACTGTGTTTAAACTCAGAATATATATTGAGGAATACATTTAGTTACCTAGGTAACGGGCCTATAAAAAATAGAATAAAAATAACATTTAAAAATATTATTATCAAAACCGATTTGGTTTGACTTTTCCTATAGCGTCACGATCATTTCTGTCAGCTACGTCATGCATAAATTATACACGCCGCCGGTGTGAAAACTATATGATTGGTTAACTCCTATTTTTAGGCCGAGTTATCAGTATACGCTTATGCAATGCCAGAGCTGAAGGATTTCTCAGAACAGTTTATTTCCCCCCAATATTATTCATTCAAAATCGACTATCCCGTATGTTTAAATTCTGTGCTAAACTCTCTCTCTCTCTCTCTCTCTCTCTCTCTCTCTCTCTCTCTGTGTAAACGGGCGTTAAACCATAGCCTCAAGCTACGGTCCAGAGTACGGCGTTATAAAAAATATAATATTTAAAAGTTGCATGTGCTAAGCGTTCATTTCATGTAAATACCGTAAATGTATAATGCACATGTATTACCTACTAACTTGCCAGTCAAAGTGATAGGTATGAATTCCTCGATTTCTACACCTTTCGATCGGCAATCGACAGTCAATAAATGTGTTTACCTGTCTCTGAACCCCCGATCACCCGCTCCATACATGAACACTGGTTTGTTTACATACATAAAAATACAGTTCTTGATCCGCTTTCCGAGTACGGTTAAAGGTTGTTTAATAGGAGAAAGTTTGGGGCGGGTAAAGCTACAATTATTAACAGTAGTAAACTAAATGAAGAATTATTTAAATGGATTATTTGCACAAAATGTGGTATGGTATGATGTAAATATTTTCAAAAAATAGTGTTATTTCTATACGCGGCAAATTGCCGTAAAGTTTTTTTGTACATGTAAGTATTGTATGCACTGTAGCTTTATATTTTCTAACCCAAAATTTATACACAGAGCTACAGCTATATATGTTATGTACCGTATGTATTGTTTTATCACAAGTGTACACTTTCGAAAAATAGCCCAATTTCGACAGTCACGAGTACCCATGTGAATTTTTCATTCTCTGATATGTTGTTGTTCTGTCCGTGCATAATTTAGTCTTAGTTAACCAGCAGCCAATCAGCGGTAAGCTGAATCCACCAATAAAAAAACTGTGGTTAAGGTGCGGGTATTGTTTATGTATGACGTAGCTGAAAAAGTTGAACGCGACGCGATCGGAAAAGTCAAACCAAATCGGTTTTATTAATAAAGCTTGAGAGTTCGAAAATTTTTCAATTTACATCTTCCGGACACGAACGTCAAATGAAAAGGAAAAAAAATCCTGAGCAATAAATATATTGTACTGCCATTGTTATTAATGACTTGTATTGATTATCCAGCAATAAAAAAGTGTACAGTTCAGCAACGTATGTTTCAAAAAATATTTAATGGCATCTTACTATATCAACACCAAATCCTGAGACGATGTATCAAATCAATAATTTTGTTCGACACTCATTCTGATATATAAAAAAATAAAGACTGGGTGTTTTAATCTCTACCTAAACACTGTTCCATATGTGTTACGTTTATCTATTAAGGAAATCAGAATTAAGCTGTGGCTCATATTTAGTGCTATTTAGAACCATTTTAACAAGGCCTTGGACTTTCCGTAGGACGTAGCTATCATTTCTTGCGTCAAAACATGTTAAAAATGACGCTGGATTCAAGTGAAATATGCACCAATTGCGTAGTTATAGCTCAAAAGCCAGACAAATCGTATTGATTTCAATGAGCTTTCACTGAGTGGGCAGCAATATTATCAAAACCGATTTGGTTTGACTTTTCCTATAGCGTCACGATCATTTCTGTCAGCTACGTCATGCATAAATTATACACGCCGCCGGTGTGAAAACTATATGATTGGTTAACTCCTATTTTTAGGCCGAGTTATCAGTATACGCTTATGCAATGCCAGAGCTGAAGGATTTCTCAGAACAGTTTATTCCCCCCCCCCCCCCAATATTATTCATTCAAAATCGACTATCCCGTATGTTTAAATTCTGTGCTAAACCCCCCCCCCCCCTCTCTCTCTCTCTCTGTGTGTGTGTAAACGGGCGTTAAACCATAGCCTCAAGCTACGGTCCAGAGTACGGCGTTATAAAAAATATAATATTTAAAAGTTGCATGTGCTAAGCGTTCATTTCATGTAAATACCGTAAATGTATAATGCACATGTATTACCTACTAACTTGCCAGTCAAAGTGATAGGTATGAATTCCTCGATTTCTACACCTTTCGATCGGCAATCGACAGTCAATAAAAGTATTGAACGATGGTGTGAAAGAACGAGACGGAAGTGGAGAGTGCAAGGAGGTTTGTACATGTGCGTCTTCATTAGGCAAGTGTCCGATTCGTTTCTCTTCTGTTGCCCTATCACTTTCGGTGTAAATATATATACTAAAATATCCACAAACCATTTACTGCAGATTTCTTTATTTTACCTGTCTCTGAACCCCCGATCACCCGCTCCATACATGAACACTGGTTTGTTTACATACATAAAAAATACAGTTCTTGATCCGCTTTCCGAGTACGGTTAAAGGTTGTTTAATAGGAGAAAGTTTGGGGCGGGTAAAGCTACAATTATTAACAGTAGTAAACTAAATGAAGAATTATCTAAATGGATTATTTGCACAAAATGTGGTATGGTATGATGTAAATATTTTTAAAAAATAGTGTTATTTTTATACGCGGCAAATTGCCGTAAAGTTTTTTTGTACATGTAAGTATTGTATGCACTGTATACGTAGCTTTATATTTTCTAACCCAAAATTTATACACAGAGCTACAGCTATATATGTTATGTACCGTATGTATTGTTTTATCACAAGTGTACACTTTCGAAAAATAGCCCAATTTCGACAGTCACGAGTACCCATGTGAATTTTTCATTCTCTGATATGTTGTTGTTCTGTCCGTGCATAATTTAGTCTTAGTTAACCAGCAGCCAATCAGCGGTAAGCTGAATCCACCAATAAAAAAACTGTGGTTAAGGTGCGGGTATTGTTTATGTATGACGTAGCTGAAAAAGTTGAACGCGACGCGATCGGAAAAGTCAAACCAAATCGGTTTTATTACTAAAACCGATTTGGTTTGACTTTACCGATCGCGTCGCGTTCAACTCTTTCAGCTACGTCATACATAAACAATACCCGCACCTTAACCTAAAACCGATTTGGTTTGCGATCGGAAAAGTCAAACCAAATCGGTTTTATTACTAAAACCGATTTGGTTTGACTTTACTGATCGCGTCGCGTTCAACTCTTTCAGCTACGTCATACATAAACAATACCCGCACCTTAACCTAAAACCGATTTGGTTTGACTTTTCCGATCGCGTCGCGTTCAACTTTTTCAGCTACGTCATACATAAACAATACCCGCACCTTAACCACAATTTTTTTATTGGTGGATTCAGCTTACCGCTGATTGGCTGCTGGTTAACTAAGACTAAATTATGCACGGACAGAACAACAACATATCTGAGAATGAAAAATTCACATGGGTACTCGTGACTGTCGAAATTGGGCTATTTTTCGAAAGTGTACACTTGTGATAAAACAATACATACGGTACATAACATATATAGCTGTAGCTCTATGTATAAATTTTGGGTTAGAAAATATAAAGCTACAGTGCATACAATACTTACATGTACAAAAAAACTTTACGGCAATTTGCCGCATATAAAAATAACGCTATTTTTGAAAAAAATAATAATTCTTCATTTAGTTTACTACTGTTAATAATTGTATTTTACTTGCCCCAAACTTTCTCCTATTAAACAACCTTCTTCCGTACTCGGAAGGCTGATCAAGAACTGTATTTTTTATGTATGTAAACAAACCATTGTTCATGTATGGAGCTGGTGATCGGCGGTTCAGAGACAGGTAAAATAAAGAAATCTGCAGTAAATGGTTTGTGGATATTTTAGTATATATATATTACACCGAAAGTGATAGGGCAACAGAAGAGAAACGAATCGGACACTTGTCTAATGAAGACGCACATGTACAAACCCCCTTGCACTCTCCACTTCCGTCTCGTTCTTTCACACCATCGTTCAATTCTTTTATTGACTGTCGATTGCCGATCGAAAGGTGTAGAAATCGAGGAATTCATATCTATCACTTCGACTGGCAAGTTAGTATGTAATACATGTGCATATTACACATTTACGGTATTTACATGAATTGAACGCTTAGAACATGCAACTTCTAATTATTATATTTTTTATAACGCCGTACTCTGGACCGTAGCTTGAGTTGAGGCTATGGTTTAACGCCCGTTTACAGAGAGAGAGAGAGAGAGAGAGAGAGAGAGAGAGAGAGAGAGAGAGAGAGAGAGAGAGAGAGAGAGAGAAAGTTTTGCACAGAATTTAAACATAGGGGATAGTCGATTTTGAATGAATAATATTGGGGGGAAATGAACTGTTCTGAGAAATCCTTCAGCTCTGGCATTGCATAAGCATGTACTGATAACTCCGCCTAACTCAACCAATCATAAAGTTTTCACAACGGCGGCGTGTATAATTTATGCATGACGTAGCTGACAGAAATGATCGTGACGCTATAGGAAAAGTCAAACCAAATCGGTTTTGATAATAGTAATAAAATAGACAGGCCTATGTCACATTGCTGTTTGACACAACTACCCGAAGTCCAAGCTCCTGTTAAAATGGTTCTACATATTTCAATTTCAAGTCTCTATGTAGAAGGTATGACAAAATATTTTTTTTCAGGTTGAAAGCCCCATTAATCTTGATAAGGCACAAGCACCTGATGTTATATATTTTTCTCGTAAAAAATAAAAACCCTATATCTATGGGCCTAATGATATATTATTGTATTGTGTATAATTATTAATATCTACGGTGTTATTATGAAATAAAATATATAACTTCCGGCTTGTGTGATACATGCAAGTAAAGGAAACCAATCTAAATATAACTTCATTGCTCCTCATTATTTGATTTTCTCATGTAGAATGCGCCCCTCAGCTTATCGATATTATTCTTGATGTATAATGATATAATCAGTGACTGGCATTTATTGCAAAATGAGCCATGGGCAGACATAAATAGATATGGGCGGTCTAAGTGTTTTGCTTGATCTCCAGGGATCCATGTGGAGCCGCCGGAAGTAGGCATCAGTCTGTCAACTCTCCTGATAACGTTCATTTAAAAAAGAATGTCTGACTTTGCACAAGTTCATCATATTTTTAATCGGAAACTTAATCATATTAGTTGTTATTTATTTACAGCTTACGAGCGTTGGGGAAAGACCTTTGTTTCAATGGCCCTCAAACGCTCGCGTCTGGTGTATATATCAAGCAGACACAAACAAGATGGATTTGTTGCGTGATCCGGAAGGGGTAAATAATGCAACGTTAATATGGCTTATGCTTTTATTTTTTTGACACAAACTTTATCATCTTGGATTTTTACTCTTAGTATAACGTTATCCTGCGTTATTTTACGACAGAACTGTCCTATTAGGACTAGTAGCCCCACAATGATAATTTCAAGTGGGATAAATAAAAGAACGAGTGCATTAGTTGGCCCCGGTAAAAAGTGGAAAATATGAGGATTCAAATTAAGCATAATTGGTTTTTTTTTTTATCTCAGATCATCTGTTGATATTTAACCATAAGATTCAACAAGTTTTTGCGCTGAATTTAGTATAAAATAAAACGAAGCCTTACAACATAGATGGGGACTGCTGACATTCGTGCTTTTATTAAGTAGATCGTGGAGGGCATTCATTTCCTGATCTTTGTTTACTATCAGCCTAACCGTGTACAAACTTGTGGAAAAACAAAAACAAAAGACGCATTATACATGAAAAATGAAAAAATTTGTACAACATTAGGCTGGAATTTAAAAAATGAAAAATGTATGAACATTTCAAGGTTTTCTAATAACAAGCGAAAGCTAATACCTTCTTGACCCATGTTGACCCATGTATGGAAAAAATATTTCAAATAAATGTAAACACGTGGGTTCTATCCAGGTAGACGTTTGTCAAATGTGCTCACTGTAAAACACTGACCATTTTAAATCGATTTCCTTCTTTGTGTGGTCAGGAATGTCTCAGTGTGTCTGTTCGTTCACAATGGTAACTTCAAAGCTTAAAGCGGTTTTTTTTTCACAGAAAATAAAAGCGCACAAAGTATAATTCAGAAAACGCGCCAATCGATCCACCAACATTTATTGAAATTTAAATGCTCTTTTCTCTGATTTAAATACACTCAATTCAAATATGTTTGGTACAAATTCTTCGGATTGTATTATCTTTAGGCATTCAGAAATCCTCAATTTTTTAAAATGTATTCTAATTTGGGTGGAGTTAAGCTTCTATAAATATTTAAATCAAAAGTATCCATCGGTGCTTAAATATTACAGAAAAACGCAATTTGTTGAAATTTTTACATAAAAAGATCTGGAAAGGGGCTCATTCTTTCAAGCTGAAGTGCACTCTTCACACAAAGCACTGCCCATTTTAGAAATTATCAATTTTCCTTAAACACATGCTCCATCTAAACCATGGCTCAGATAATGACCCCAGCGGGAGAACTGAACTCAGCCATAATTGTCTTTGATGTTTTATCAGCTTCTGAGAATTTATCATTGACGAACAAAAGGAAACATTGCATTGTGAATTGATAGAACACTTAAAATACAAATATTTAGTTATGAAAAATGGACAACAATCCTCCATACTGGATGTATTTATATGATTATATTTTAGAGTGGTTACTAATACATGTAAAAAAAAAATTGATAAAATTTGTCATTTCCCTTACTTTTCAACATCATTGTACACTACATAGGATATTAGGAAAAATGAGAACTGTCTTAAAATCATTAAATTTCATCTGACCTTAATAAGAATTACAGGTGCACATTTTCAGATGGGATTCAACATAATTATGTACAAATATTTAGACTATTCCATTGAGTAGTAAAAAAAAATCTATAGGAGGACAGAATTGCGACTACAGACAGCGAGGCAAACAAACGGACAGGGCGATTCTAATGTTCCCCTAAATAACTTCGTTTGCGGGGAGTATAACAAAATGTTATTTCAGATTTCCGACATATATTTTTCATATTATTACCACATACTATATCATTTTAGATTTCCAATGTAAGTATTATGTAATTTTCAAGTTATTGTACTATAAGATGTTGTTGGAGAAAATGTCTTACATCGAAAGTCCATAAAACCAAGTAAACTTGAAATCATTATTTTAACAAAACAATTTATGAATTATGCTCTGTCCACGATATCCTCGATTCACATTTTGTTTAGTATGGAAAAATTCGAAGATTTCTCATCTGTAACGCCCCCTCTAGCTTATCATCATGTAATATACGACTTAAGTTTTTTTCGAGTGAAAAAAAATGCTAATGTTTAAATAAAAATATTTTGGATATTTTTCTTTCGATTTCAATTGTAATTTTTTTCACAAGAATGTGTATTTTTTTTTTCATCCAAATCGCCCAAATTTGATGAAAATATTAACTCTTGGGACAAACTGTGGCAATGCGACTTGTTGCCATATCATCTTTTTAAAATTAAGTTTTCTAAAGTTAGACTTCTTCGAAATATCTATTAAGATTCTCAAAAAGGCACAATTCTACCTTTAAGTATTCATTGAAAGATTTATGTGACAGCAAGATATTATACTTCTGCTCAATTTAAATTCAGTTATCGCGTTTGTTTTATTCATTTGTGATCTGTATATAAAATCCAATACAGCAGGTATAATAAAGAGAAGATTTTATTCTCCATAGTTTTGAGTTTATAAATTAAATAATTTGTAATTAATTCAGGGATTTCATTGATCAAAAGTCTCCTGGTAATAACATCAGTGTGAATTCGTGATTCCAATATTCTTTCATTAATTTACTTTCGTAAAGCCTCACTTATTCATTGATATCTGAACTCTGTGGTTAACCTTTCTGCTAAACCGGTTAATTTCAGAAATCCCTTCTATGGCATGAAAGCACTTTACTTCCATCTTTGATAGCTAGAAAAAGTATTCAGTTCGAAAAAGTTGGGCAAAAAACTGAGGAATATGAATTTTATCATTACTATTTATCATGTCATAAAGAAAAAATCCAAAAATCTTGATAGTTGTAAGACACGCATGTAGAGTTTCACTGATTTTCATAATTGATTGAAATTTTACAAACTTTATCAAAAGTGAGTTGTTTAAAAATCATTCATTTTATGAGTATCACTTTATTCAATTATCATTAATATTCAAAAATATATTCTTATGTCGCATTTTTATTGTTTAAAACTGTGAACTAGTTTCACTTTTTAGTGAAAATTCTTATCATCAAAACATGCATACGCTATTTTGAGATCCTCTGTCGTAATTTTACCACAACAATTGGTCTACTAAATTTTAAATAGATTAAGTATAGTAAACAAGCATTCTGAGAGTATTGCAGAAGCAATACATGTCCCCTACCGGTTTGTGGAAATTGTGAAAACAATGCACTGTTATGCAGAATATCGAACCCGAACATTAAAAATTTTAATATAAAAAATTAATTTTCTCGAAAATATGTCAACCAGACGCAACAAAAGTGTAAACTTGATCTGTAGTTTGACATTTTGAAGCTGTTCAGCAAATTTCATATTATTCCTCAAACGCATAAAGAAAAAAATACTGAAGTGGGACAGACAGACGGACGGACGGACGCAGAGGAAAGCTATAGTCCCCTCCGGTGAAAACCGGTAGGGGACTAATAACCTTATCACTAAACCCTAAAACTAAACATATCCTGATTTCGATACACGCACCATAGATTTCTTGCCAATTCTAGATAAAGAGCCATGTTAGTGGGAGAAAGTCACAAAAGTATTCAAAATACCATTTTGACTTATATTGCTCTTGATATTATCTGACATTCGAGGCAGCTATCGATCTTAGCTATTAGTGTGTTATTTCATGTTCCTCGTCGTTTTGAATCGATTTCGTTATGCCTTTTTTGTTGTCATATGATTGTGTTGTCTTTCTCTAATTATTTTTGAGAAAAAAACTACGTAATAGACTTACTAAATGTAGAAAAGAAAAAGTAAGAGTTCTTTAGATTTTACTTTAAAAGTTATACGTTTGAAGTTGTTTTACAATTAGATTTTCTGAAATATTAATAGATTGTTTGTGTAATTAAAATCAGAGACCTCTTGCAGTACAAACATAATACTGTAGAATCATTTGATTTCGTGGTGGCCAATTTTTGTGGATTGTTGTATTTTTGCTTATTCATGGGGATGCAAATTCGTGGCTGCATCGGTTTTCAGTTTCAGTGAGAAGTAACTCTTCCGAAATTTGTTTTCGTCGAGGATGTTTATTCCGGTGCTATTCACGAATACCACGAAAATTGAGCCACAACGAATTCTAATGATTTCACATTATGTCTTCCAAGAAAGAAATGAAAGCTTAATAGAGTCATTCATTATAACGAGTCTGGGATAGGGAAATTCCATCGAGGGGACAAGATTTACGGTCTAGGACGAGGCTTTGCTTAGTCCTAGACCGTGAATCTTGGCCTCGAGGTGGAATTTTATCATCACACACGAGTATATCATGAAGGTTATTTATCTCGCATCGCATTACATAAAAATGATGTCTGACATCATTTTTTTAATGACGATCAAGAGAGTATTTTCGGTTTATCCCTTCGCATGCTTTAAATAGTGCGAGTCAAAATGAGAGCATATGACAGTTTTTTCCATAAAAATATGATAAATTGTAATTAATTAGCAAAACAACTACTTATAGGAAAATCATTCCTTCATTTTGCATTTCCCTACAGCAGACAACGATTATTTACGTTTTAAGTCGACAGTGTAAGACAAAAATCTCACACCGGACACACCGATCTGAAACTGGTAATAATGCGAGAATATTTTGTCCAGAATTTTGGCACTCGTTTCTAAATAAATGTGAAGCCTTTTACTTCGTCATATATATGCGATTCCTGTCCTATTGATGCCGTAGTCAGTAGTATGCATTGTTGGTTGTGATGCGCGAAATATTTGGTAGAAATGTTTGAATGTAAAGTTGTCTGTTTGATTTCCGTTTACGTTTCTCAGGCATGTATCATTAGATCACACATGATTGTATGTAGTTGTTTTATTGCGTAAACGTGTGTTTAATTATTAAGTTTATCATTCACTAAGCTTTAAAAGAAACGATTATCGAAATACTTTAGTTCTGACAAAATCAGTATTGCAAGGGAAAAACAGTTAACAAGTTGTAGGTTGGTATGCAAAAATGAGTATCTCAAAAACATACAGTCATTCCATTTAAAAATACAAAAGTAAAACGATGAAAGGAAAACTTAAACTTCTATTAGGTTCCGGATATATGTCAATCCAAAACTTCAAGCATTGATCCAATTTGTATTTCATATCCCAAGCGCTATTTGAAATGATTAGGAAGACATGTATTGAAATGTTGTTTTTAGATCAGATGCTGTCGTTTTATCATTTTTAGTGGAAGACAAATAGTTTAGGATTTCCTTACTCAGTTGAAAACATCAAAAAATGCCAATTATAAAACAGTAGACTAGGCCTGGACATTCGACAGATCTAGAAAAGCGTGGTTTTAATATGATCATCAGTTTGTCTTTTGACTTTCGATATACATTTACACTCACATTTTAAAAAGCTTATGATGATATAAGTAAGACATATTTTGTACAAATATGCTCTAAACGTTTCCTGCAGTTTAGCAAAAATTCAGTAAATGAATTTTAAGATAATGTTATTGAAATTACGCTTGAATTGCTAATATAAATTTTTTTGGATAAATATATATATTTAAGAGTTCAATTATTTTTCAAATGATAATAAATAATAATAATAATTTGATTTGATATATTACCAGGCCGTTGAAAATTTGAAAAATAGTTATTATTTTTCGAGGAACATGTCGTCTGAACTTATTTTTTAAAACTGGCCGTTATTAATCTTGAATAAAACTAATATCACATCTACCCTGTTTTGGATAAACTAATGAACCTATTCATTTGTATCTTCAGGCTGATTTTGGATCTATTCCTGCTCCTGCCCACCAATTATACACTTTCTGGAAATGAGTCAACCTATTCGAGGATTAAGACGTTACTGTAGAATACATCAAACGATGTTTTTACAATGCATGATTGTAATCATATTGTGTACAGGGAATTCAATTAACACAGAATTCGTTTATTAAGGTATTTTCTTCCACTAGCACAATAATGTGCTTTATTTATGATATTATGCAATCCATGTCTTTAACAAAATTCCGAACAATATTTAATTATGCCAAATTAAACACAGAACAGGTCGTGGTCGATACCTACTTCTGGATGAGAGATGGTTTGGGAACACTGGAAAGAATTATTCAACTCCAATTTTCGGTATTTAATTTGTCTGCACAGTTTTGGTGTGTTATATACGAAAGCAGAATAGGGCAAAATAAAAATTCTTTTTATCTCGTAATTACGAGTTAATGATCTCGTTATTACGAGAAAAGATCTCGTAATTACGAGAATGAATCTCGTTATTACGAGTTAATTATCTTGTTATTACGAGAAAAGATGTCGTAATAACGAGAAAAGATCTCGTTATTTTGAGATAATTTTCTCGTTATCACGAGAAAAGATCTCGTTATTACGAGTTAATGATCTCGTTATTACGAGAAAAGATCTCGTTATTGCGAGTTAATTTTCTCGTTATTACGAGAAAAGAACTCGTTATTACGAGAAAAGATCTATATAAAATGGTGCGTTTCTGAAAAGAATTCGACTGGATCACCCTTTAAGTCTATCTTTTTCATTACAGGAACGTTGATTCAATTTTGATTGATATTTAAAAATAACAACGATTATTTTTCATTAATTTCTACATATCAAAATGATTGGATTTGACATTTTATCTTATATGAATAAACAAGCTGATAAAAGAAAAGAACTTCATGTAATTTTACTATTCAACTTATATATATATTATAATCCCACTCTGAAGTAAATACCAAGTAGACCTATAGTCGTAAAAACACAATTCTATTAGTTACAGATAACTTTAATGACTAGATAGTTTTAGTCATGGATATGGATATACAGGATTTACCCGAATTTGTGTTTTATATGTTCATACACAACCTTCATGTATATTGAAAATAATTGATTAAATATATTAACATTTGAAGTCTGAAAACAAATTACACGTATCCTTTTTAATTATTGATAAATAGTTCAATGAATTTATTAATCAATCTGCTTTGCTTCTTCTTCTAAATTTCTTTAAAACTGCTTAGTCCGATTTTATATCTAAATATGCGTACGCTTTTAAACGATGATTATGCTAAGTATGTGTATATTAATAGACATAGCAGTAGTTCATACACTTTACATAAAAAGAATAGAATAATGAAACGCGCCATTTTCAATAGATCTTTTCTCGTAATAACGAGATAACTAACTCGTAATGACGAGATTTTTTCTCGTTATTACGAGAAAAATATTTCGTAATAACGAGATAATTAATTCGTAATAACGAGATAATGAACTCATAATAACGAGATCTTTTCTCGTAATTACGAGATCTTTTCTCGTAATAACGAGATAATTAACTCGTAATAACGAGATTTTTTCTCGTAATTACGAGATAAAAATATTTTTTTAAGTGGCCCTATTCGTCTTTCGTAGTTATAAGACCGACGACATCCCAGAAAAAAAGCATACAATGCCCAAGAACAACAAGGAACAAGGAATTAATAAAATAGAATGAAAAATTGATAAGAAATAAATTCAAACTATCGCTCAGTATGGCCTTGCTAATATTACGTCATACTATAGCGTTTACTATTTAAGGTCTTCCGTTTCCAACGGAAGACCTTATAGTGATTGTAATGTTTCTTTTTAAGGTCTTCCGTTTCCAACGGAAGACCTTATAGAGATTGTAATGTTTTTTATTATTATTTTTTTCCCATTTTTTGTCCACAAGATATCTCAGAGATGGCTGGATCGATTTACTTCAAGTTTTCAGGAGTGATAGAAAATGATGGTATCTCGAGGCTTTTTTTTCATTTTTTCAAAATCGATTTCCTGTCGTCCGTTTCCTGTCCCGCGACAAAAAGCTTGTCACATCGAGATCTCAGAAACGATAAAGATTTGAACATCCAAACTTTGAGGGATGATAGACCTATAGTTGTAGATGTGTTTAAACACTTTTGTTATGTTTGTCGTAACTTCCGGTCGTCACCGGAAGCTCTTCAAAATTTTTTGTTTTTACGTATATAATGTATTTTCCATAGAATAAAAATATTAGTATAGATCCTAACATATGTCATCTATGCAATGTTAGATAAACAAAATAGTTCTACTTCCGGTGAGATATCTCGATTATCTCAGGAAGCTTTTTCAAACATATTTTGTACCCGCAAGTTCTCAGGTACTGTACGTGATCAAGACACGAAACTTTCACTTATCATAGACATTTGATTGAAGATGTGTTTAAACAGTTTCATTTTGTCGTCCGTCACTTCCGGTCCACAGCAGAAGAGTTCAAACAAATCAAACTGTTTATCCGTTAAACTGTTTTTATTTCGATAGTTTTAGCTACTTTGATGAATAATAATGTAAAATAGGAAAGTAAACGAGATATAATCAATTTAAATTTCATTAAGCACTTCCGTTTGTCCGTTTCCTGTCCCGAGACAAAAAACCTTATATCGAAGAGATCTCAAAAACGGTAACGACTTCAACAACCAAACTTTGTAGGATTATAGAGCTGTGTATGGACACGTGTTAACACTATTTTGTTTTATCCGGCGTAACTTCCGGTCGTCACAGGAAGTACACCAAATTCTGATTTTTAAAAAATATGTTTGTTATTTAGCATGGAAGTAACATTTTAGTTACAAAAATACAGGAGGTCATCCACACATGGTAAAAAACCCAAAAAAAGTTCTACTTCCGGTGAGACATCTCAAATATCTCAGGTAGCCTTCTTTTAAAAAAACAAACTACCCCCAAGATCTCAGAAACTGTGAGAGATTAAGACACAACACTTCTATGGATAATGGACATTTGAATGAACATGTGTTGAACGGGTTCCATTTGGTCGTACGTCACTTCCGGTTTTCACTCGAAGCGTTCAAGCAATAAAAGGTTTTTTGTTTTGTTTTAACATTAGAATTTTTTTGAACATTTTACTCAATGTGATGAACAATAACGTATCATAGGTAAATGTACTAAAATACGTATTTTCAATTTCTTAATCACTTCCGTTCGTTCGTTTCCGGTGCCGAGACAAAAACCTTTTCTCAACGAGATATTATAACTAACAAAAACTTGAACATCCAAACTTTGAGGAAAGACAAGGCAATGTATGAAGATATGTTTACTATATTTTGTATGATCCGGCGTAACTTCCGGTCGTCACAGAAAGTACTCAAAAAATGACGTTTTGTCTTTTTGTTTTGTTTATTTCTTGGGAATTCCTTTACAGTATAAATTATATCCGTTTTCTGTTTACAAGAGAAATGGATCTTTTGTACAGATTTATACGTGAGGAACGGAAGACCTTTTTGTTGCTATAGCAACAAGAGTCTAGTTATTATTATTATTTTTATTTTTTTCCCCGATTTTCTCAGAGATGACTGGATATATTTCCTTGAAATTTTCAGGAATAATAGGAAATGATAAACGCTAGGGACGTTTTTTTCATTTTTTCAAAAATCATTTCCGGTCGTCCGTTTCCTGTCCCACAACAAAAAAGCTTGTCACCTCGAGATCTCAAGAATGGTAAAGACTTGAACAACGAAATTATGTACGATAATAGACCTGTGTATGTAGATGTGTTTAAACTATTTTGTTTTGTTCGTCGTTACTTCCGGTCGTCACCGGAAGCACTTCAAAAATAGTCATTTCACGTAATAAATTCATTTTCCACAAATTAAATATATAAGTGTAAATCTACACATAAGTTATCTATGCAATTTTAAATCGACAAAAAAATTCTACTTCCGGTGAGATATCTCAATCATCTCAGGTAGCTGTTTTAAAACACATTTTGTACCCGCGAGATCTCAGAAACTATAAGTGATCAAGGCCCGAAACTTTCATGGATGATAGACATTTGATTGAGGATGTGTTTAACCGGTTTTATTTTGTCTTCCGTCACTTCCGGTCCACACAGGAAGAGTTCAAACAAATCGAGCTGTTTATCAGTTAAACTTTTTGTCTTTGATATCTGTAGTGTGCTCGATGAACAATAAAATGCAAAGGGCAAGTATACAAAAAACAACTAATAAAATTTACATTAAGCACTTCCGTTTGTCCGTTTCCTGTCCCGAGACAAAAAACCTTATTTCGATGAGATCTCAAAAACGGTGAAAACTTGAACAGTAAAACTTTGTGGGATGATAGGCCTATGTATGTACATGTGTTTACACTATTCTGTTTTGTTTGGCGTAACTTCCGGTCATCACCGGAAGCTCTTCAAAAATAACTATTTTTCCGCATTAAATTCTTTTGTCATAGAATAGATATATAAGTATAAATCTATACATACGTTATCAATGCAATGTTATATCAACAAAAAAATTCTACTTCCGGTGAGATATCTCAAATATCTCAGGTAGCTTTTTTTGAAACTCATTTTGTACAAACAAGTTCTCAGAATCTATAAGTGATCAAAGCGCAAAACGTTCATGAATGATAGACATTATATTGAAGATATGTTTAACCGGTTTCATTTTGTCTTCCGTCACTTCCGGTCCACACAAATCGAACGAACTTTTTATCAGTTTAACTGTTTTTCATTGATATTTGTAGTGACTTCGATGAACAATAATGTACAAAAGACAAGTATACAAGAAATATTTAATACAATTTACATTGAACGCTTCCGTTTGTCCGTTTCCTGTCCCGAGACAAAAAACCTTATTTCGACGAGATCTCATAAATGATGTCGACCTGAACAATCAAACTTTGTGGGATGATAGACCTATATATGTACATTTTTTAAAACTATTTTATTTTGTTCGGCGTAACTTCCGGTTGTCACCGGAAGCACTACAAATAATAAGTTTTTTCTTTATTTACTTCTTTTACATGGAATGAATATACTGTGGTTTCATCAATATTCGCTGAATACCAATTTTCATGGATTTCGTTGTTAAGTTTATCCATGAAATTAAGTGTTCATTGAAGTGCAATTTCTACTATCATTTTATATTGATACGGTCATTGGCCACGAATTTACGTATCCTTGAAACTGTGATTTTCACTTTTTCCACGAAAATTGGTACCCTTGAATATTAATGAAACCACAGTATCAGTATACAATCTTAGATGTGTCATCTTTATAATGTTAAATTCTCAAATAACCGTTCCTTCCGGTGAGATATCTCAAATATCTCTGTGTAGCTTTTCCTTTTACAAATTTGATGCCCGCAAGATTTTAGTCACTGTAAGTGAATGAAACACAAAGCTTTCATGAATGATAGACATTTGATTGATGATATGTTTAGCGGGTTTTATTTTGTCAACTGCCACTTCCGGTTTTCACCGGAAGGATTCAAATAAATCATATTTTTAACAACCAAACTTTATAACCTGTTTTGTTTAGTTCGGCATTACTTCCGGTCGTCACAGAGAGTACTTCAAAAATTGATTTCTTTTTCGATCTCGTTGTTTTACATGGAAGTAACGTCTGGATATATCATTTACAATACTTATCATATTAACTATTTTCTCTATGTAAGAGAAGCAATGTCTACGGTTAAATTGATTCATGTATATCAAAACGGAAGACCTTTTTGTTGCTTTTGCAACAAGAGTCTAGTTCTTTAAACCTAATTCTTATAACAAAGTTAACTTAAACGGTAATACCATGCTCGCACTAGAATCAAGTTTTGGACAGCAAAGTTAAGAGCAAAAAGTCGTTTTGAGTGCTGGCTTAAATAATAGTCGAGAAGAAAAGTTAATTTGTCACATCTTTTTTTCAGAGAAGGGAGATCTGCATCTGGTTTCTTGTCTATAATTGTGAAGCTGTCTTTGATTCAACTTTTTGTTACAATTATTGACAAGTTAAATGACTTTGTTTCTAGGAATGCAAGCTTTTTTTAAAAAAAAACAGCTACATTACGAATTAGAACTCAAATATAATGTGCGGGTTAACAATAAAAAAAAAGTTACCAAATAAGCTTGATCACCGTAATTTTTATGAATTTGGTCATCAACAAGAGCAAATTATTTTACTGTCATCACTAAACTGTTAATTCAAGATAATCTAGACATACATTTTTTGTTACTATATATAAGTCTTTGTGACGGGGATGAATTGCAAGGCTTCAAAACAAAAGTAAATGTAATGAGTTCATTTCATCGAACAGGGAGGCAATAACGAAACATGTATCAGATCATCTTACCAAGAATTAGTGTATTATTGTAAATTAATGTAATTAACTTTACAGGAAATTTATCACAAACTTGGACACTAATTGTTGGAAGCTTCTTCCCTTTTAACGAAATCCGTCAATTATGGTGATTGAGGGTTTGTAGCGGCTTTTCTCCTTCAAATATAAATTAATGCGTTTTTATCGAACCTCACTTTTCGAAATGGAGTAGTTTTTCTCCTTTCTTAATTGGGGCAAATGCTTTTAAGGTGCATTAGCCCCCAAAAATATGCATGGTAGAAAACAAAAATGATACAGAATTCCTCTGTAAAGTTTCAAAAAGGTCTCTTATGAATGAGATTTATATTGCGACCTAAATTTGTCATGAAATATCATGAAAGTCGTTTCACTATTAATATGATGAATCATTGTTACAAATCCTAGGACAACAAGATACATCTCTTACGTTTGTATTAAAGATGGCGTTGACATGTTCATATAATTTAAAGGTACATGTATATGGTGTATCTGGGTTAAACGTCTTTATAAGAAAATTTGAAAGTAATCTTTTCGCCTTATAGGGGGAGGGGGAGGGCGGAAGATAACATCTTCGAGTCATGATCAAACTTTGGATAATCCTTACTCTAATTGGTTTTTTTACATAATACTAATTAATATTTATAATGTATCTTCAAAAATGCGGATTTTTAAGACTTATTCTGCCTCACCTTAAAATGAACTTTAACAATCAAACGTACATGTTAAAATCGGGTTTCTCAGTATCCAAAAAAATTTCTTAGGAGAAAACATACTTTTTACTTTACTTTCAACTGTCATAATCTTGTTAAGTTAAGAGAAAGACAAGAATTAATCAAGAGCAAACAATTCCTAATCAACCCTTTTTTCTGTGATAATTTACAGCCATCTGCGCTAGCTTCTTAACCTTTTCAAAAGGAAAGCTTTTAGGGCTAAATATATCGCGAAATACAAAAAACAAAATTTGAGATAAATAAAGTAGTGTTGATCGAGCTAAACATTTCGTGAACTTTAATAAAATTACGAAGAAAAAAAATCATTCTAATGAGAATAAACGAGCCTCAAAACACTAACAAAACTTCAAAAAGCATTATCAAATTCATTGCATTAAAAATTCATGCCAGCATATATTTTAAGTCCTATTCAATAAAGGAATTATATCTTTTGAAATATATGAATAGTATTCGATCAGCAGTAGGGTCTTTAAGTTAAAGGTTCGAAGAGTACGATCAGGGAATAGGGTCCGTGTTGCGGGCGCCCTATAGTGATCAGGTCATTCTTCCGTCCGTATGTCCATCAGATGTCTCTTGTCCGGAGCATATCTTCTCTCCCCTTGGCCCTATGTGGCTCATACTTCACCAGCAAAGTACCTTTGGGTAAATGGTGTGTAGAGCCTTGAACCATGTTTCTAGATCTAAGGTTAAGGTCATAGTGGATTTACATACAAAATATGAGGGTCTACTGGATTCCAGTCTAGTTGTCTTCCGATGTTTCCTTCATGATCCAGTCAATTACAATTAAAAATACTGTTGGTGAAAGAATGCATTACTCCTGTTTTTACTTTAGACGGATGTGTGAGTTTTCCATTAGGGATTCTGTGACATGTGGCATCGTCAAACAGGTAAGGATTCTAATGATGCTTATGTACTTTGACGGTATTAAATAGTGTTTCATTAGCTTCCAGATGGTTGTCCTATCAACACTGTTATAAACTTTTTCAAAGTCCATGCCTGTTGAATATAGTGGAGACTCCCACTCAATAGACTGCTCTTTGTTGAAGCGAAATCCTGCTTGCTCTGGTCTTAGTTCCTTGAACAATGCTTCTTTCATTCTTTCCAAGATTACCCTTGTTAGAACCATGCTGGCAATGGATAAAAGCATGACAGCTCGCCAATATCCTCATTGCGACAGGTTACTTTTTTGCAGTTAAACCACATATCCTGTTTTCCAAGCACCTGGAACTTTTCTTCTTCCCATATCTTTTGTAGTAGAAGTTGTAACATCTCTGCAGAATTTGTTGGGGTAGTTTTAAGAGTCTTGAAGGAATACCATCTGGAGCAGTTGCTTTTCCGTTTTTTAGTGTTTTAATTGCCTAGGTGATTTATACTCTAAATAGGGACCAGCAATGTCAGATGTGGAGTTCATTCTTTAATGTTGGAATGCTTGCAGTACTGAGTGACGGTGGCCAATTTAGAACTTCCTTGGAGTGCTCTACTCATCTAGTTCTTTTTCCTTTATCGCTGCTGGCAATCCTCCCCTGCTTGTCTCTCACTAGGGTGTTGGTTTTCACATTCTTTCCCAACGGCATTCTGCTTATTTCATACAGCTTTTTCAAGTCGTATTGTCTGGCTGCTGTCTCTGCTTCTTCAGTGATGTCATGGACAAGCTGTTTCCCGTCTTTTCTCGCACTCTTTTTAACTTGTTTGTCGGCTTTGCAATATTCTTTTTTAATTCCTCTTTTTGTTGAGCATCCTTATTTGTTGATTTTCTACATCTTGAATATATAATAACAGAATATATAATATAAAAGGAAAATTATTTTTGACTGAACATGGGTCGGCGGGCGGGTGTTATTTGAATGCTGCAAGACAATTACTGTACAACAAGTACCCACTGGAGAATCAGCACGTCCATTGAAACAGCTTTGAATAATAAACAATTTAAAGTAAAAAAAAATAAGCGTGTTTCAAATCAATTGCCCGCAAAAAACTAAGTTTATACATAATTTTTTCGGTGAAATTGAGCGTTGAGTTTTTCCTAAAATGGATGATTTTAAATGAGAGAATGTATGGTAAGCGGTAAAAATCGCAGAATTAATAATTAACTGGATTTGACAGCTTCTCAGATATTCAATGAAAAAAAGACATTATTTCAATTTGGAATGCTTGAATTTCACAGTTTAGTTAGAAGCTTACATGAATATCATAATCAAAAAATGACACATGATGATTGCCTGGGTATGCATTTTTAAATACACAAAGAAATGTTAAAGAGCATAACTCGCAAAAATTTATCAGATCACTAATGCATATATGTACATCTTTTACTTTGTCTTATATGAATATAAGCATTCAAAGTTTTAAAGGGATGAAACTTCCAGAAAAATGATGGAATCGGAATTTTTTTTTTGCAATATGCACATTGTCCTAAATTACTACAACGTTGTAAATAAAATTCGGCACAGCAGTTTAAAGGGCATGGTCACTATTTTGTTTAAAATTTATTTTTTAAATTTTTTTTATTGTTGTTTAGAATGCTTTAAAAATGATCAACCAAAATTTGACTGTCGGTTATTGAGTTATATGCAAGATATAGAGCTTATAATTCTTTGTCATGTAAAAAGGCTCGTGACCTGCTTTTGTTCACATATGTTCAATATACCAGTAAAAATTCTTTTTCAAGCTGATTTGTCCATTTCCTTACACGTTTTAAGCATTAACAAACAGTTTCTAACATTTATCACTAATTGTTTGTCTAAAATTTTAATTTTCACACCAACATTCAAAATGTACAGAAATGATTTGTTTACTAAGCAAAGAATTGTAAGCTCTGTAACTCAATTATAACTCAACGAATGACAGTCAAACGTTGGTTGCCTATTAAAAATGCCTTACTGAAGCCTTGTAATCATTAAAATCGGAAGAATATTTTTTTACCAAAATCATGACCAAGCCCTTTTAATGGTAGTGTAATCACAGAAAGATTAATTTGGTATAATCTTCTGTTTTCGAATGCATGTTAAATATTTTGAAAATTTCGCGCAATTTAAAGGGTCTTGGACACGATTTGAGCTTAAAATTCAAAATTTTATTTTTTCCCTTTTCAATATTTAAAATGGTTGTTATGGGTATTTTTAATGCTTTGTCAAAATTTGAAAGTCAAATACTGACCAGCCCACCCTCCCCGTGAAACCCCTCAAGTAAGTTAAAAATAGGTTGCAGATAAGATTTAAAATGGCGGACAGTTGCAGGCTTGGATTTTATAGCATAGAGGGTAGACATACATACATAGATACCGTTCCTCACTTACAAAATTAGCTGAGGAAGTGTGTTGCTAAAACGCAGAACGGAAAACGGAACGAAATGAAATACGTAAAATGTTGTATAATGTTATTCACTTGATAGATGTGTTAAACAAGCTAAAAACGATAGACTTAATGTAATTTTTAGCATTGTTAAAACCGTTATCCATATTTAAGTTTATTTTATTTAGAAAATGTATGATTTTCTCAAAATCTTTTCGGATTAAGTTGCAAAAATGTTCAATCACGTATGTAAACGTAAAGAAAATGCCATACCTAAAATACTAGGAATACATGTAAGTAATCTAAAACGATAGAAGATATAGACAACAAACGCCAATATAAGACGAAAGAAAGGAGACTTTGCAGGACATCTAGAGCGTTAGTGATCCAATAAAATGATTTTGTTTTCGATTACATAATCTTTAAAACAGTGAAACAAAAAGGTTAGTTAACAGATGTTGCAGCAAAACAATGATAGTGGATGTTGTTCGTCGGTGACGTTTTTGATATCAATAATGCTATCAATAAATTTTTAATATATTATGAATCACTAAAAATTCAATGTGGATGAGAGTACATCATGTTTGACTTTTTAAATGGGCATGGTCACGATTTTGGTCAAATGTTATTTTCCTGTTTTTATTATTTACAATGCTTTATAAATGCATTTCTAATGATCAAGTGAAATTTGGGTGGCCGTTGATGAGTTTTTAGCGAGATGCAGGGCTCACAATTCTTCGTCATGTAAACAAGGCTCGTGCCCTGTTTTTGTTTACATATGTTCAATATACCAGTGAAAAATCTTTTTCAAGATGATTTGTCAAAATTCTTATTCATTTTAAGCATAAATAAACAATTCCTAACGATTAACACATTCATGTTAATAGGTATACAACTGAAATTTTCACTTCAACATTCAAAATGTAAACAAAAGCTTTGTTTACATAGCGAAGAATTGTAAGCTCTGTAACTCGCTTATAACTCAACAAATGTCACTAAAATTTGGGTTGCCTATTAAAAATGCCTTACTGAAGCATTATAAACATTAAAATCGAAAAAATGATTTTTGACCAAAATCGTGACCATGCCCCTTTAAAAGTAAGTTTAAAATCCCATGCACGTTTCGAATCCATGAAAAACACAACCAAACGCGTCAATCAACTGCCCTACACTATTATTCCAACAATATTACAAAAGTAAAATAATTAGAAAGTTATTTAATAGCTTATTTAATCACAATGTGTGAACATTTCATTCTTCCGTTTCGTACTTTATTAAGCAAATTAAATGCAATAAATTAGTTGATAAACATTTGTAAGAATGACACCAAATAATTAAGCAACCTTTTGATAATAATCATTTATAAAATATGAATAAATGATACATAATAAATACTAGTCTGTGTCCAATCTGTTCAATATTTAAGTGATAGACATCATAGTATATTTTAGTTTTCCGTTCCGTTCCGTTTTCCCTTCCGCGTTTTAGCAACACTTGCTAGGAGCGCCTATTATCGTTTAACCATTGTATCTCTTATCTTGTACTAAGTATGCCCGCGCCAAAGAAGAGTTTTCCAATAAAAAATTTTAAGATGAGTAATTTGAGTATTGTTAACGTACATGTGATGTTACACTTAGTAACAGTGTAAATAAAAACTTCGGGTAATACGTTTTGGAACTTGAGCCAAATCCCGTTGTGTTTATACCATGAAATGTATTCAAACTGGGTTATTGCGTGGACCCTGAGGTCCACGCAGAAAATATATAAGCGAGGTTAAACCGGATGCTATGGGGAAAATTCAGCCTGCGCATGAGCTAGTCTGGTTCCTGTGGGTAATGGGTAGCTTAGGGAACCAGGCTAGCACACGTTTATCTGAATCGGGATCGGGATTCCGTGCCATATGCACACATAAGTTCAAAGGCGCTGTAATTGTAAAGTTGTCGGTAAACAGTACAGAAACAAAGTATTCCTTTTAAAGAAATGTTTGGCATGTGATATGAACAATCAGTATTATGAAATAAGTTAATGTTATGCCGAAACTACAACATGCATCAAATAGCATAATTTGCAATGTTTTGTTGTTTTCCGAATACACATGTAACTTAACTTTACATTTATAGTAGGCGAGGCTAGAGAACTTCCCGATTAAATGTTTTTAAGCATTTAAGTATGATTGAATTATTATGTCACTATAAAAGTTTAAATCTCAAGAAAAATGCATCAAAATATGAAATTTTTAATTTACACAAAGCTGTCACTGCATAGTTAACAAAGTAGTGCGAATCGTAATGTGTGCGCAAATAGTAGAATTCACCAAATGCCTGATACTATACATGCAAACTTCATTTATAGATAGATCATAATTATTTCAGAAGTATGAATCCTTTAAATTCTGAGATAAAAAGGCAGGGCTATACATACATGTATACGTAATACAACGTACAAATTTAGTGGTTAAAAGCAGAGGGCTAGAGTCGGTGGAATCTCTGATAATCTTAAGGCTTTCACGTTTTCGTTGGAAACACATGCAAATGGTCCACGTATTGTAGTCCTTTTTTAAAGGACAGCAACTTGTTATATATATATATAATCTGTATCTATTCATGCAATAAAGATAATGTTTCTATATCTGTTGATACAATAAGTAATAAAAGATAATGTTCTCATCTCATATGTCAATTCTGCTTGGTCTGTGTATTTGTAAATCAAAGAATGCAATTTAATTTTCATCAAATTTTTTTTATTAATAAAAGTACATTAAAATGCAGAAGGAATATGGAAATACTTAAATTCTGTCCTTATATGGTAATGGTCGTTTTGCATTCAAATTAAATAAATGCTCATTTATAACAACAAACATGTAAATACGTCTGCCCAAAATAGGCAGAGGGCATGTAGATTCGTGAATGAGAAAATGAGAATTGGAACGATGGTATAAGCAGTGGTGATGCAGATTCTTTTTGTACAGTGATATAGAGTTCCTATGCGCCTATTACCTACTAATTCATATCATTGCTGTATGTAAAAAAGACACGAAGTGTTAATAAGATCCAATATCCAACATTTTTATTGAATAAGTCTCATATTTTAATTCATCCTGCGATTTTGTTATATATTCTTAACCGGTATAGACCACGATCATCATTTTTTTTTAATGTGAAACAATCTACCAAGTCTAACAGTTACGATGAGTGTTACAATTTTAGAAGGTGTCGCTTCAAATACAGTCCATATACAGTCATCTGAATATCGAGCGAGCTGCTGCGTTCAATAACATCCACAGCCATTGAGACCAAAGAAATAGAGAACAGGAGAGAGAAAGGGCTGAATTAGACATCTCGCAGTAATGAAGAGAGCAATCTGAACGGAAAATCGTATTCTTATCTGTTTGAAAATGACTGAAATGATTGATTCGATAAGAGGTTTTTTTACAGCCATGGAACAATTTTTGATATTCATTGTGTGTGTATAAAAAGTCAACAATAGTCGAGTTTCTTCTTATTTCAAATCCTACCATTTCTGAGATATCGGCCGATATATTTCAACAATATGAACGGATCTTGTATAAACAATTTAAATTTTACGTGTCTACTTTTCACGGAGTTAACCACTTTGGAGACAACAAACCAGTCGGACTATTTACACAGAGACGAAACGTTGGCCCACGTTGAGATTGCGGTACAGGCGGTGATTTTTGTCTTCGCCGTGTTTGGTAATGCTACCGTTTTGGGAGTTTTGTTTCCCAGAAAACGAACACGAATGCATCTATTCATGATGCACTTGAGTCTTGCAGATTTATTTGTGGCTTTTTGTAACGTGTTGCCTCAACTTATTTGGGATGTTACGTACGTTTTCATCGGCAACGATTTCCTGTGTCGACTGGTGAAATACTTACAAATCGTTGCTATGTACGCATCCTCTTACGTGATGTTAATGTCAGCAATAGACAGGTACATAGCTATTTGTCATCCATTTTTCAGCCATAAGATTCGTTCCGGGAAAGTCCATCTAATGGTGTGCATAGCTTGGGTTTTGTCCCTTGTTCTTCCTGTGCCCCAACTTTTGATATTTTCCTACAAAGTCCGTGAGGATGGACAATACGACTGTTGGGCAACCTTCAACCCGGAATGGACACTCCCTCTCACTATCACGTATTACACCGTGACGGTATTTTTTCTACCCATCATCATATTAACTTTTTGTTACGGCCGAATTTGCTATGTTGTCATCAAAAGAAGCAGAAAAAATGACCAGTTTAACCCAACCAGAAACCCGTCCCCGGTTCCTTCCTACCACGAGTGCGTCGAGGGGAGGGAGGCACAGGCATTCTGCAAGATAAACGTTAAGCTTGTCAAAAATTGTCGTAAGAATGGCATTTCCCGGACAAAAATTAAAACCGTTCGGTTAACATTAGCGGTGGTGCTGTGTTACTTCATATGCTGGACGCCTTTCTTTCTTTTTCAAATGTGGGGGGCTTATGATTCATCGGCACCATACACAAGTAAGTATTCATTACGTATATCGAATAATGTCTGTATTTATCATGCTTAACTCAGATGTATTGAGATCCGTTCGAAGAGTATTTTTTCCTTCATTCATACTCGATTTTTACTGTATCCTTTCCAATTCTTTTGTCTTGGATACGCTGATGTATTTTCTTTTCGCATTTTATGATTCGTTGTGGATTAACAAGTATTTATTGAATTTTCAAAATCTTCATTTTAGAAACATTCTTACTTTTGTACCTAAAAATAATGTTTCATTAAATTTGGTTCTTTTTCTGTAATATTTTTTCTACTCTCTGTAGCATTGCGATAAAAAAAAATGTTCTATTCTCGTCCTCTTCAAGATCTAGTGTCAACATTTTGAAAATAAAAAAATATGATATCAATGTAATTCTACACCACGGATAGAAATCGTATTCAAAATTTTAACAGACGTCATAACGTTTTGCAATCGAGTTCGCTGTCTGTCATTGCCGCTTTCTTTCTAACACCTATATACAAAGACTACAAGTTTTAATGACCATAAAACCATAACATGACGTAGTTTATTGCCGTAAGTTCTGATGGATGTCGGCCGATTCAATGTATGTGTAAATATGAGATGTAGTGTTTCTAAAATTTACTTATCTTTTATTACGGATTGGTCATTGAAAATGAAACCTCTCGCATTCTAGCATTTTAGTCAAAACATGCCGTTCACATAGTCTTGACACTGTCGCTCTATAAAGCATTTTTTCTGATTAAAAAATTATCTGACTGACAGTCAACAGATTTTCTGCTCTGGTACGTGTACTATTTATCTATTTATTGAATTTTTTTTCTCACCTTTTCCTTTAAAAGATAAAGATGGTTATGTGTTAAAATAATATAAAGTATTAATAATGTGTAGATGATGTTATGTCACTTTTTTTAAAAATTGTCAGTGATTTTAACATTGAATTCACATGCACTCTGTCAAAACTAATTAATAGTTTGTTGTATTTATTAGATTTTTTTATAGCTTTCAATTTTTGTATTAATTGTGTCAACGACTGTTGATTTAAAAGCTTTATTCAGTTCAGTTCATTACTTGTATTTCCTTAGCCTATTTACACCCGAATTACCAAATTCAAGATCCATGCAATATACTGATATGCTAATAATAACCTATAAAAATTAAA
Organism: Magallana gigas; assembly: GCF_963853765.1. Classification (NCBI taxonomy): domain Eukaryota; kingdom Metazoa; phylum Mollusca; class Bivalvia; order Ostreida; family Ostreidae; genus Magallana; species Magallana gigas. The sequence continues at coordinate 20,502,395 of NC_088854.1, read as the reverse complement.
TTATGCTGTTGATGTTGCTAAGGAACGTAATTCAATGCTGGTATTAATCCTGAATTTTTTTGACTATTAATCTTTTCGGCTTTTCCCCAATGAATCTGCTTAGAAAAAAGGTTGACAAAACTTACACCTATAACTTTCTTCATCCAACCTATAATTGGGTAATGTGCAAGAAAATCAAATAAAGGTTTTATCAACCAAAATAAGAGACATTTAATAGCGTGGTTTTATATTTCTCAGGGAGACATTTTTAATCATCATGTTGTTCATTCTATCCTCAATCATCGATCAATTAACATTAATTTCATTGCAGGTATAAAGCATTAGTCATCATACTGTTGTGTATTGTAAAGTTGATATTTAATGTGTCAATATATTTTGTACAGTCAACTTTCATTGTAGGTAAAGGCTTTGTCATATCCTCTTATTATTGTACAGTTATTTTCCATTGTAGATAAAGCCTTGTCTCCATCCTGTTGTTTATCATACAATTAATTTGATACATCATCCTGTTATTTATTGTTTGTTTAATTTTCATTGTAGGTAAAGCATTTGTCATCATCCTGTTATTTGCCAGCTTGAACAGTTGTACGAACCCTTGGATCTACCTCGCCTTCAGTGACGGCTTAATGGACAGAATAAGACACTGGAAGTTCAACCCGACGCCGACGTCACACTTCGTCATGAGCGGGTTTCCTCTGCAGACGACGACAGAGGCCGCTGTTTAACTCTTATTAGTAGCTCTATCATCTTGAATCTTTCACCTTCATGTTCAGAAATGTGGAACTAATGAATAAAAGGGTTATTTATTAATTATTAAAGATGTTCAGTATTTTTATTTTAATGAGCATGGTTTTAGTATACCATAAGGAAGGCTGTGTATTCTTGAAAAGATCTACTTCTGTGATTTTCGATGTTTTGCTATTATCACGACGGGTTTCGTCGTCAATTTGAGCTTGGGAAATGGTTTACTCGCTTGCGGTGGGATGACCCGATTGGCAATGTCCAGTCCAAAAAGGTTTAGGACTATTGCACTGAAAGTAGAAGCAGGGAAGCCTTCAGAAAATAACTATGACTTTGTTGTTGCAGGTATCCGATCAGAATGACCGAGGTAGGGCACGCTATCTTAATTAATCGGAGACCTGGGCTTCCCTGGTATATTTTAGCCAATCAAAATTCAGATTCTTTGTTCTAAGACTATTTTGGTAATTGAACTTTGACCCCCGTGACCGTAAGCTCCGGACACTGACCATTAAAAAGAAGACGTGTTGTATATCTTATTTTATAAAATGAAATATATCGGAAAGGACACTATTTTTAAGTACACAATCAACGGCTAAGAGATACCCATAGTGTATAAAATCAACATTCTATAAAACGACTGAGACTAATTAATTGAAAACAAATTACATTATTAATTTGCCTTTTAAAACTATACATGAATGTAAAGATATTAAAATAATATATACTTTGTCTCGATTTTAGATTTTTTTTTAAAGTTGCCTTTATATTGCAACTTTCCGGCTGGTTTGATTTATAAATAAAAAGCAATGTTTATATAGTAAGACATCGTACAATGCATTATTGAAGAAATTGAAATGTTGCTGAAAACAGAGTAAATCTGGACCTATATTTATGACACAAGCTTGAAAGAGAATGTTTAAAAAGCATGTCCATGAATGTATGTGTTAGACAATACATGCAGCATTATATATTTACGCAACAATGACATTAGAATAACTTCTTTGGAAAATGTGTATGGTGTAAAGTATTATTGCCTTTCTTACAATTTTTGTTTTTTACACTTAACATCGTTTGACAGTAATAAATATGTTACAAAAGCAAAACCTATATACATGTAATATCAGAACGTGGGGTGCGTCTACCGTAATATGATGTGATGGTTTTTTAGGAGATTAAACGGTCAATATTAATTTTTAATTCCATTTATGTAGGATTAAAAACAGTGTGCATCTATCATTGGTGCAATGTTTCGAAATCGTGTAATATACTGCTTCAATTTCGCTTTTTATTCCTTGCTTCAATTCAAGAGCTCAGGGTGGTTTACTTTGCTATTTCCATGAGCAAAATGAGTAGGATGTTGTCTGATTTTGGATAAAGGACAATGAAAATTGCTGAATAATTCGTAGTTGCATTGAATTCTTGCTAGATTTCCGCCCTTTGTCGCAGACACAATGGTTGCCCTTTGAGTTTATTGATACATCTGTTGCACCACGTTTCCGCAAGTTATATTACGTTTCGGCCAAACAATATTACAATTCAGCATGCTTGTTTAAAAGTACTTTTCTAATTCATAGATTTTGCAGACACACAATAATTATTTCGGGAGGGCGGACTCAATTCACGTTACAATAGTGATTTTCATGAAAATTTTATTTGAGTTAGAGTTACTATAGATATATCAAATCAATCAGAAAACTACATAAAAATCGAATTAATATTAGTAGGGACCATTTCAAAAACGTTTGTAATAATACAATGTATTACTTCTCAATTCAACATAATGGGAAAAGCGTTCTTGTTAGAGAATACATGATTTAAAAGAAATTTGCAATAGACTTTCTAACCAAATTAAGATATGAAAATTATATAACGGTTTTGAATTAATATCATTTACAAAATTACTACGCCATTAACTTCGTTTTCAGGAGCACATGTCAAAGTGCGGTGTGTCATTATTTTTCTTCAATTTTTTCACGAGAAGTTCTTTGCAATCTCTAATAAAAAGGCTATGTACATCATTTCGAGCTTGTTATATAAATAAAACAACTTTCAGAGTGTGCTAAACATTTTTATGATAAAATACTTTAAAAATTAAGCACAGGGGCGGTTTAACTCCATTTCCAATTCGAGATTTGAATGGGATCGGATTGCAACTAATTTGTTCAAACTCTGTAAACTAATCTATGTAGATGGTAGTGAATAACATGAGCCAAATGAATATAAAATTCACTACAGTACTATGGAATCCCCTAAAGAAAATTGTGCATGTTAAATAATGTTGAAAAGCGTATTTTAGCATGTTAAATTATAGCAATGTCAGCCTCTTCTTGAATTGCACGAAGATGACTTAGAACAGCTATATGTTGCGTCAGCTCTGTCCACTTTAATTGTTTACTGTCATAATCTGCATGGATCACTCGAAGTCAAAGGCTTGAAAAATATAGGAGTTATTCCTGGTAACAAAAAAAAATTATATAACCTTTAGAAGATTTGGCGGGTGAGAATACCTACATGTTGATTGAATTGAATGATGTGCAATTGATACAGACAACACTGAAATGAAAACTGTAGAATTGTAGAAAAGGAGAAAATGCAGGTGCCTGTCTTTTTCAGATGCAAAGCTTTTGGATTTATTAGTTTTTACATCAGCTGCACCATAAACACTATAAAATTTCTCCCTTCATTTTGGTGAAGCTTGCATGTTTGTCCTTTGTTGTCGGTGTATTGACATAAAAAGATTTTTAAGATTTAATGATAGAGCACAATTCTCATTTATTTTCAGTAATTCATGGATAACTTGCATACGTCTTCAGAATTTTTGAGTGGGTGTCTCCGACTCCTGCTTTTACTACCATTACATGTATGTGTGTGGTGATATTTGGGTGGGTTTTTTTTTGTTTTGTTGGTTTTTTGTTGTGGTTTTTTTTGTTGTTCATTTTTTTAGTTTTATAGATATTACTTATATCTAGTTTTACGGAGTCTGTGGTTATAACTGAAGCCTTATTTCAAAGCACTGCATCTATTAAATCAATTTTGAGCATTACGGGCTGATCATTTTGGGTGGGGCGCGATCGAATGGCTGTGTGATAGATTAGAACTGATCACGCCCCGACCGTAATGATAATTTGTCATATTCTGGAATAATTCCTTATAACTTACAATGGAAAATTTTCAGCAAAAACATGATTAAATGTTGAATTAATAACATTGTGACGTAATTTTCATTTCGTATCATTATATTATTTATTACATACTTAGTTACTGTAATAAATACTGGTTTTTTGTATATGTGATACAGATGACATCACAAAACACGAATCAATTTGTTCAAGATGACGTTATTTTTTATTTTATCACTAAGTATGTAATAAATATAATAATAGATACCATTTTCCATATCACAGCCTGTATCAGACCTCGACCAATATCATCGGGCTGATACTGGCTGTGATATGGAAAAGGGTATATGTTAACCCCGCTTTGAATTTAATTTTATTTCAATATCTGACATATTATGATAAAGATTGTCGCTATGAAGTATTAAAATACTAAATTGAAGTGTAGATCAAACTTCAGTACTATGAAAATGACACAGTTTCATGCATTCGCTAAAAACTGGATGTTTCATTGACTCATACCTCTTCAAAGGGGCATGGTTACGATTTTAGTCAAAAATTACTTTTCCGATTTTAATGTTTACAATGCTTTAGTAAGGCATCTTTAATAGGCAACCAAAATTTGAGTGTCATTCGTTGAGTTATAAGCAAGGTACAGAGCTTACATTTTTTTTTATATGTAAACAAAGCTTTTGTTTACATTTTAAACGTTAAAGTGAAAACTCCAGTTTTAGGCCTAAAATGAATGTAGTGAACGTTAGGATCTGTTTATTTATGCTTAAAACGAATAAAAAGGTGGAAAAATCAGCTGAAAAAAGAACTTTAGCCGGTAAATTGAACTAATGTAAACAAAAACAGGGCACGAGTCTTGTTTACATTACAAAAAAATGAGAGCCATGTATCTTGCTTTAAACTTTACTAATGACTCTAAAATTTCATTTGATCATTGAAAATGCATTATAAAAGCATTTTAAATAATTAAAACAGAAATATAGAATTTGACCAAAATCGTGACCATGCCCCTTTAAATCTGAATCTAAAATTATATCTATTTCTGTATTGCAGCATAACAGAAGATATGATTATATGATTTTATATGCATGTAGAAAGTATGCGACACATTAAATTTTCCTACGTTAGATTATTCATTTTATTGTAAAGTTTCCGGGAAATGTTAGAAAGTTGCAACTATTCAGAGAGAAAGGTTATTTTAATAAGTGTACATGTAGTAGACAGTTATTGATCATATGAATGCTTAACTAAAACCCGTTTGATCATAACAATTTAATCTCCCATTTAGATAGCAGAGATTTATAGTTGGGGGGGGGGGGGGTGGCAAAAAAATCTTAACTTTCTATCCCTGATATAAACGATGTATCTCGTTCTTACAAAATGTACAATTTGTCCCTTAATATAGTAGGCCAGCGTTGAATAATCAGGAATCCATTTATTTCATATGAGTATATTTAAATTATTTTACGAAGTCTAAACTATTAAACGCTCTACATTATATGGGAAAGCAACAAATTTAACACTTGGTTAAGACAGATTATTTAGCAAATCGCACATTGGTTTGAACATATTTTACGATCAGGATGTAGAAAACAAGATGATTGGGCACAAGTTCTGAGTTAAAATGATTTCACCAGTCCGCACATTTATACATTAAAGTAACACACGAACTTGTATTTATGAACAGTATCTGCCTGTTTGGTTGATCAAATAATTCTCAATCTATAGAATCATTAAGTGTGGCCAAGGTTCTCTTGTCTTGGGTTCGAATTCATCTGTATGTCAAAATTATAATAGTCAAGATCGGAGGAACTCTAGCAAACGAGTTTCTCAGTTTGAAGAAGATCTAGACTGACTCACATTGAACATTGGAACCATTCTACATTTAGAACTCGTATGTTGAATATTTTTTTACCATTAACATTTGTATTGCCAGATTAATTGAAGTAAACCAAATTTAAATACTGACATGTACGAAGCCGACCATTTTGCACTTTAAATATTTTTTTTCGGAAAGTTATCGTCCCTTAAGGTACCTCACTACACCCAGACTTATACTTTTTAAGAACTACGTCACAAGATGGCGATTTAAATGTTTTGTTAAACTGTTTATATCGTTTGATGCGGTTGTATATCGTCGTAGCTCAGTGGCTATAGTATTGGGCTTCTGAACTGCAGATCATGAGTTCGAATCCGTCTTGAGCTTTTGTTCATGCTTACTGAATAAAATTTTCGAAATGTAATTTTTCATCAAAAATTGCACCTTTTTTTTGCCTATTTGACTGAAATACTTCTTAATATCCATTATGATATCTATCATAATCAAGTAATTTTCTGCTGATTTGATAAAATAGTTCAAGGTGTAGCGAGCCACTTTAATAGAAAGAAGACAAGATTAAATTATAAATATATTAAATTAAAAATGTTTGCGGTAATTATTCCATATTCCACAGAGTTTATACATATACCGGTATTCACCAAGAGATATGAATTTCTAATGATTTTTTACAATATCTTAATAACAATTGCGCTGCCTATAGACTCGGATGTAAAATTCAAGGTTCAATTTATTGGAAATTAATCAATTCTTTAAAAATTCTTTATTTGGAGTATTTTATTTGATACATGTAACATCCTCAAAATGCTACCATAAATAAAGATATCGGACCATCCATATATTAGGTACAAAATATGGTTGTTATACATGTCCATTGAATTTTCTGAGCAATGGCTTGCTCGAAGCTAGCGCAAAAAACAATATGAGGAGGTCGAATTCTAGATATACGACCAAAATAAAAAAAAATTCAGCTTAAGAAATTGTGTCACGTGAACATCATTCTACATTAATGTTTCCCACAGTGACAGTGATCACATTTCAGTGTTATGGCATAGGCCTTTGTAACGTTTGACCCGTCACAATATGTTATATATTACATTTTCTCGTGACTCAAATAAAACGTTTTGGTCGATACTGTCACTTTCTTTGATTGATTTTTGGAAACTGAATATTTTGATTGTTACGTAACTGAGTATTTTGTCGTTTGATATACACAACAGTGCTCAAAATTATATTGCATAACTTCTGTAAGGAATTAACATTTAAGAGAGAGTTGGGAAGAGAGAAGGTACTGGATTACAATATCTAAATTAATCACTTTATCATCCAGATCCATATCGCGTATTAGAGTTTCGCCTCCATTTGCTTGATTCCAAGACGATTTTGTATTGAACCAAATTAGACAGTGCGAAGACGAGAGATTCCAAATCCAACTCCGTCATCAGAGTTTAGATGACACTTACCCAACGAGTGCAATTGAGATAGCTGCTTGATTGACGGGGAAACCAAGTCACCTCTCGTGTTACTTGGGCAGCAATAAGATACTCAATATAAGGACGTTATTATTCTTGCCCAGTTTGTATTAAACACTATCAATCAAATTGCTTAGTTTGACCAATGATAAATTACATTCATTTAAGATTTTTTGTAATGCATTTGTGCTCATGTGGGAAATTCCTTTCCATTTGTCATTGGATTTCTAATAATTAACCTATCTTTTGACGTGGTTTGTCATTTCTTTTCGTTCTTTTATTTTTTTATCACGGGAAAAATATTCTATTTGATATAGAATATGTATGCCCCAATTGTGAATGCTTCATTGAAAATTCTAACGAAGTTCAAACAGCATATAAACTCTTTGACATCAAACTCAAAAAGGGGAACAAGAAATAAAGAGGAAAGTAGAATCATTCAGGTTTATGAAGTTAGTAATCATGAAATCTGGACACAGTAAACTGGCCTCTGGCCATAAAATTCATTCTATATATCATGAACCTGTTGGTTAATGATCGGTTTAAAACTGTGTTATTGCTTACATATTAAACACAAAAATGGCAAATATTTATGTATTATTGAGTATGAGATTTTATTCAGTGCTTTCTATCTATATATATACACTGTATAAAGAGAGAGAGAGAGAGAGCACTGAATACAATTAACAACACTGGGCATCTAAAGAGTGTTGGATCTATTATATATAGAGACTAAGCTAGTGAAATGAATACATAAAGCACTAAAGTGCGCTAACGACACGAACAATTGATATTGTCAAATTGTCTGGAAAACTATTCCCTTCTTCAGGACCTGAAGAAAGGACTGATTGTCCCGATAATTTGACAATAACAATTGTTGTGTTTTTAGCCATTTATATATATATATATATATATATATATATATATATATATATATATATATATATATATATATATATATATATATATATATATATATAGGTAAATCCAGAAAAAATTCACAGTGGTCGGATAAGATATAGAAAACTTAAATTTTACAACTGTTGTAAAACATCTGAAGATGAAAATGAAAGCGCTTATGTTTTACTCGGACTTTGTGTTTTTATTCATTTAAGTTTATATATATATATATATATATATATATATATATATATATATATATATATATATAAATTTCCCCGGATCATTTAATAACTGATTTCCACATAATGACTCTCTGTGTATCGGGTTTATTAAATAGTTCTACCACGTCACACAGTCTCCTATAAATACTTCAAAGATTTCTGAAGTCTTACACTCTGATCCAAATTTGTATTTATTTTGTTGAATGAGAGCAATCCTTTGTAGGGCCTCTTATTAATTAAAGAAGGGGTCAAACAGCAGATAACAATATCATTTCATTCGTATTCAATTCAAGAAATCGTTAACATTTCTTCTCTTTTGTGTATCATTACAAATCATTTGGGACCATATACATGGCATCTCAAAAACAATGCTATGATGAAATTGGGAAGGTTTTTATTTATTTGTAAAATTAACAAATCAAAAAGAAAATACAGTTGACAAATATCAAATTTATGGATCATGCACCTGCAGATAGGAACATTTTGTGCTGAATGTTCAGTATTGAAGCCTAAAAAAGTTTTCAATAGATATGAAATTGTTGCCAATTCATCTGGAAGACCATCATTGTACCATCATTGTACAAAAACGATTTTTTGGACTTTACACGACGGCAGTTTTAAGCTTAAATGCCTTTGGGTAGGAGTGGTAGTCAAATTAAAGTCATGATAATGCAATGAGATTATATAAACATACCACGCCACTGAATGCCTCATACGTATTCTTGTTATACTAGGTTTATCTTCAATCTAGAGTTGAGAATTTTCTACAAAAATAAGCCATTTAATCAAATTAATTCCTATCAGGAAACGCTAGCCTAGAAAGAAAATGCATTTTCAGTGCGTTTACTAAATCAAGCACATTAAGAGATAAAATTGGTCGTGTTCAGTTTTTACTGTAAAAAGTATACAAAACATTAGGGATGATTATATTTTCATTATTATTGACGAACAACTCTTTTTCAAAATAATACCAATTATTTTCAATAATCTTCATTCAAATATCCATAATTGTGACAGCAGGTTTCCTTATCAAATCCACAACATTTGAATACAGTTCAAGCATCCTTGTTAAATGCATGTCATGTTATATTTGACCTTCAAGTACCTACCACGTCTATAAAATCTTTCTTTTAATTTTAATTGATAACTTCGTCTTGTAAAAACCAAGCTATATGGTAATACATTCATTCCCAAGCTGTTGGATTGGTCTCTTGCGAACACAATTGGTTTAACATTAATGTATTTTGAATCGGAACAATTTCTGGTCATCGCTCAATTAAAAAGGAATCTAGTTGTAAGAGGGCTCTGGGCCAAGAGATTAAGAAACACTTTGGAAAATTGAATTTGAGGGCACCATCCGTTGAAGACTTCGACACAACTTGTGATGGTTTTAATATGTGCGCTGCAGGAAGTTGTCACGCGATGTCTCAATTATTAACCCACGGTATCAGAACCACAACAGCAATGAATAGAGATGCAATTGCTGAGCTAGGAGTTACCAGGAAGTAAAGAGATATTTCTGCAATTTTTTCCAGGGTAATTATTGCTAATTAATGTCTGAAAACGACAAACTGCCTCCATTAGATGGCTATGATGGCTGCTCTTAAGACTTTTTAAAACAGTTCACGAAAAGTTCACATGACAAAAAACTTCCGGCGAGAGATCGATTATATATATTTATTAATTATACTTAATTGAAAAAAGACAAACTATTTGATAGAAAAAAGTAGTATAGCCTATGAAGGTAATTCAAACTGGAAAACGAACAAGTAATTACAAGTAATACGCCATGTTGTATTTTTCATCGGTTATCACCGATACATGTACAATCTAATAAAACATGTCAATCACTCGATACATGTACAAACTAATAAAACATGTCAATCACTCGATACATGTACAAACTAATAAAACATGTCAATCACTCGATACATGTACAAACTAATAAAACATGTCAATCACTCGATACATGTACAAACTAATAAAATATGTTAATCACTCGATACATGTACGAACTAATAAAACATGTCAAACGGATATTCAGCAGATAAATTTTCAAAAGAAAGGCCATTTTCCCAATGTGATTTGTTGTTTCCTTATGTATCATTTTCATTTAGTGATTTATGTAAAAGTGAATAGTTTTCTGATTGAATGTTAGTATCGAATATCCAAGGTATTGATTTGTGTATTGAATATCCAAGGTAATAATTTGTGTGTAACCCTAATTTAAAAATAATTCTGCCATTTTAAGAACGGTGGAAAGGGTGGGTATCATTGCAAGAAGTTGTTACATATTGTCTATTACGATACAATGTAAGTAATAATCGGTGTTGGATTATCACTATTAACAAATATTCATCAGTTTGGATTAAAATATATATATATTCATAGAGCTGAAATATTTACTGGAGGAACTAAATCGCCGAAGCAGGGTGTACCCCGATTTTCGATTAATTGGGCGATTTCGTTCATATTGAAAAGGGTATTTAACCCGCACCCGCGTGTCTTACTAAATTTACATTAAACAATTACTATAGTCAAGTGTGTATGTTAAATATCAAAAATTTTATTTGACCCCATTCCCCATAGATCTATGGATGAGTTCATTCAAAGTATCGGATATGTCTTCATTTGGGTGAAAAGTAAAGGAGGACTTCACACCATACTGTATCATTCATTAAATTTAGCGCGTCAAATTAGTGGACGAGTCCAAATTTGAGTAATGCACACTGTGTGTACACTTCCTATGGTTGGAAATGACAAAAATGCCTCTGATTTTGCATCATAATATTGTAACAAAATTAATATTATTTAAAATTTGGCTGTTTTATCTTCCGCCTTCAGGCTTACATGCACTTATTTGATATATGTAAATTTCTAAAATAATTTGAAAGAATGAACTAATTTAATTTCAAGTTATATACATGTACATGCACTAGATTGGAAAAAAAAGTCTGAAATTGCTTTTGAAATCTACACGTTCCCTTTATGAATTTATGAACGGCAGCAAAAATTAATATTCATATCAGTTTTAAAAGATATCCTAATAGATACATGCATGCTTCCATTAAATACTTTTGTTTAGTCAGGCAAGCTTTTTGGAAAGCTATATTTACTTGTAGGAGATTTACGGAGACAGTCGAGCGTCTGGTTGAACGAGACTGTATTGAACTCTGGCGTAGGAATACATAAGACTACAAAATATCTTAATTGTTTGTATCATTTAAAATCTGACTATTTTCAAGGTATCTATACTACTATTATAATATTAAACTTATAGACTCGAATTTTTGGGCTTTAATACCGAGAAATTGGAAGAGTACTGTCTTAAAGTTTTGTTTTATATATTTTAAACGTCATTGGTACTTGAAGATTACCAATTTGTTTTTATTTATTCTCAATCAAGCTTCGCCAATTAATAATCAACGAAAATTCCTTTAAAAAATCCGGAAATTATCTGGATTGTTTGGATTTTACAATCTTGCACATGCGCATTACATTCACGCTAGAGCACGGGAGGCTCTTTAGTTTATGTTTCCACAATATCTCATTTGCATGGATAAACTCAGAAACGATATTACAAGTACGTGTAAATTTTGAAAATTTGTCTTATATTCTGTTCATCAAAGGAATACAGGAGATAACTCTAACTCAGTGCATTTAATGTGAAATATCACGGGAGTTCCGAATGTCAACATGGTGTGTAAATTCGAAGCGAGTAAAAAATGTTGGTGAAAAAGTGTGGAATTCTTCATTAAAAGAATTAAATTTTTAGTAGAAAATTTAACTGTTATTTTCAATGCAGCCTTAATTTTCTCCAAAATCGTTTCGGAGCGATTCTGCATTTTTTTTTATACATTATGGGTATATGGGAGGCATCTTAACTGTGGTGAAGCGAGACAGTTAGATTATTCTAACTAAGCAGAATGTCGTGAAATTAATAGCATTATTTATTGTAGTCTTAAAGCTTGGTTTTGTAAACGTCAACAATACGGTGTGTCGATGTATCCATTTCATAAATGTCCGATGTAATATGCAATGTCAACCCGTGCACGCACGGGTCAAAGTCTAGTTTATAAATAAGTTTCCTTGAGTAAAAATGCTTCAGAAATCATTACATCGAATTTATCAATTATTTTCAAGAACTAAGTTTTGTCAGCGATGAAGATTTGTGCTTAGGTCCAAACACCGTTTCACTTCCGGTTGGCCAGAGTAACTGCATACTAGGAGACTTGATTAAAATCAACTCCCAAAAAATTAACTCTTTAAACTGGGTCATGCAATCGCTCGAATATCAAAATTCAAATTATGCACAGCAACAAAATCTACGAAATCAATGATTAAGACGACCTATATATATTACGTTTGAATATGTTACACACGCACCGCAAACTTTACATTATAATGTGGGTTTTTTCCTTCACGTTATCGCAAATGCACCGTAAAAAAAATAACGCCATACAACGCCAAATGGCGTTCTTGCTTTTCTTTATGCATAAATTGTTTATTTCTTACTGTTTATTATGTTAAATAAAAATATTTCGACATTTTGAAAATTTAATCCAATATCCTTATTTATAATTTACCGAGATCATAACGGAAAATTTTGAGGCCTCAGTCTCAATTGTGTATCCGATACCTTAAAAAATATCTTCAATCGGTGTAAAGTCTTAAACGACAGATGCAGTGGTGGATAAAAAAAAAGGTCTATTTTAATTTTACAAATTGTTTAAAGCAGTTACAAAGTCAAACTATGTAAATATTTAAATGTTAAACAAGTAACTTTACCCTAGTCACAAAAAATAATTTGCCCTAATCGCAAAATATCGCTTCATCAGCTTTACCCTAGTTTAGGGGAAATCTTCGGCATGCGATATCTCTATAATTACGAGCAATTTAAGACAGATGTACGAGTGGACATTGAGAACTAACACCGCCCAACATACAATGCGCATTAGTTGTTAGAATCAATCATGGAAAAGGTGAAAACTTGGGCGAAAAAAATCTGAAGCGTGCTTCCCTTTCGCCATCTTGGACTATGGTAAAGTGCGTTACCCTAGATTTGAGAAACTATCTCTTGGTGTTGTGAGCCTCCTTAAAAAAGAATTCTCAGACTCTCTATTTACAGGAAGCACTCCCATATATACATGTACATGTATCACATTCTACATTGTTATAACTTAAGTTTGTATTTGCTCTATGTAGATTTGGACGATTAAACTCGCTATTTCATCTAGATAATCTTCAGATAGAGCAAGGTGAGTGCAATAAAATAAATGTAAATATGTGTAACTTAGTAACTAATACCGGTTTTATATCTAATAAATGACTGTAAAAAAAATCCCCTGTAAATAACATATTAAAGCGTTATAACTACATTGACACATATCGGTGTGGAAAAACAGACACACATGTAGCTAAACAGTTGTATTATTAAAGTAATCGAGAAAATCTATCAGGACACCCAGGGATATAATCACAAATCTTAACCTCTGTGTTCTTACAGTGTATTCATTACAACATTAACTAACACAGTATTTTTAACGTAAGAAATAGATGTACATGTACTGTACATGTACATAGAAACAAGCGATGCCATCTTATTATCAACAAAAATCACCTTCTTCGAACGATATTATGTTTTCTGGAGTTGTTAAAAAATTTCAGTATGAAAACCATTTATTGTATTAAATAGAAAAATCTTTAAAGGGGCATGGCCACGATTTTGGCCAAACTCTATTTTTCTGTTTTTATTATTTACAATGCTTAAGGAATGTATTTCTAATGATCAAATGAAATATGAGAGTCAGTCGTAGAATTATAAGCAATATACAGTGCTCACAATTCTTTGTCATGTAAACAAGTCTCATGCCCAGTTTTTGTTTACATAAGTTCAATATACAAGTAAAAAATCTTTTTCAAGCTGATTTGTCTATCTTCTTATTTATTTTAAGCATAAATAAAACAGTTCCTAACGTTTAACACATTCATTTTAGGTCCAATACTGGAAATGTTACTTCAACATTTAAAATGTGAACGAAATCTTTGTTTACCTACATGTACATGTTGCAAAGAATTGTAAGCTCGGTCACGCGCTTATACCTTAACGAATGACTCAAATTTTGGTTGCCTATTGAAAATGCCTTACTGAAGCATTGTAAACATTATACTAGAAGTCGAAAAAATAATTTTTGGCAAAAATCGTGACCCATACCCCTTTAAATAATTATTATGAAAGACAGCATTCAGACAACTTGCACTGTTTCTTGATTGTAAAATATTTCTCTGCGTTTTATAAGAGATACATTTAAATGCTGTATGAGCAAGCATTCTGGGGATTTTTTCATATTAACAATGCAAGTCCTGTACCGGCGAACCTTATATTGTTAGATAATGTCATTCTATTTGATAAATAGGTTTCCAGAATATTTCAAACATGTATTTTCATTCTGAGAAATTGATCACATTGATTCAGAATCTTGCCCATTATATCCTGTAGAATATTTACAGATATTAACCCCCAATCGCAACTTCTCGGGCCTTTCCGGCAGGCTCGGAAAAGTGATTTTCCGAGGCTGCCGGAAAGGCCCGAGAAGTTGCGATTGTTGCGATTGTATAAACTCCATCTTATTTTTATTACTATCAATTTTTTTTAATTATATGACATGATAACCATGTGGAATGAAAATTCAATTCTGTTGGCAATGCAGAAAAAGGCTTTTATGTTCTCAACTGTCTCCACAATCAATTACATGTATCTAAAAATATAAACGCTCCGATGTTGATATTTTTTCTTGTTTGTTTTTGTTTGTTTTTTTGTTTTTTTCGATTTTCAGGATTTCGGATAAGTCTGCCCCTTGCCCCCCTTTCCATCTTCAAAAACCTACTACGTGCCTGCCATTTGCATATATGCTACCAGGCTGTACGATATGAATGCATTTGAAAAATTCAATTTAAAAGCAAATAATTAATATTTTGCATTTTATATTATCTTGCTAAAACATACCATGCAAAAATTACGATGTGAAAGTGTATCATTATCAGCAACAATCGCAGCTTCTCGGGCCTTTCCGACAGGTTTGGAGCCTGCCGAAGAGACCCGAGAAGTTGCGATTGTATTTATTTAGCCAATCTCTCACCAGAGGGCGCGTTCCGCAAGCTTCACTAACACTGTTGAAGCACAGCGTAATACGCCCTCTGGTGAGAGATTGTTTATTTAGCTATTGAATTTTGTAGGACGAACCCGATCAGATCTAGAAAACTGTTGTTTCTCATCATAGAGCTACATAGTAAGTTTTTAATCAATTTTCTAAACTTATGCAAAGAAAAAAATTAGAGGAAGCCAAGTCGGGACTGAATGACTGAAACATTAGCTCAAAACTTTTATAGCTTTATTGATGAAGTGTAGGAACGACATAAGTTGACAGAAATGAGCATCGAGTTTCAAACGCAATTACATTTGTTTTTTCGTGGAATTTGGGAAAACACCCAATAAATTACGACTGGATCCAAACGTTAGAGGATTTTTCTATTAACTCTATCAGGAAAAACGAGTCGTATAAAATTAAAATCATCATCAATCCCGACTAAAAAAGTATGAAAAACTGTGTTGGGGGAAAATGACTGACAGAGATACATATAACAACTGTAGCCCCCCCCCCCCTTCCCCTCGGTTTCGATAAAACAGAATAATCAAACATTTTATTGTGTTGCTTTATTTGTGCAGGTGTAGAATAAACGGGAATCGTAAATTCACAGGAATCCATATACAGGCAGAGTTACCCCTCTTTTTCCTCTTGATTACTGGTGAGCACGGCCTGCCCCCCCCCCCCCCCCCACCTTTTTATTGCAGAAAATAATATTCTTAAATTTACATAGTAAAAAATGAATAAGCATGGATTTGCCCCCCCCCCCCCCCCCCCCACTTTTTTGGAGTATGTAAAAAATTGGAATGGAAATGAGAAAAATCGAAGTTATAGATAATTATACTACGGCAGCCCCCCCCCCCCCCCCCCCCCCCCCCGATTAGGATTTTGAAGATTTTGGGAAATTGCACTGGGGGGGGGGGGGGGCAGGCCGTGCTCACCAGTAATCAAGAGGAAAAAGAGGGGTAACTCTGCACATGCCTGTATATGGATTTGGGAAATTGCATCCCCCCACACACTTTCAAAATAGATGCTACGTGCCTGTCAAATACACTTAACATGGAATAAACGTGCAAATATTTTGTGTCGTAACCAAGGAAAAAGGGAATACAAAACAAAGTAATGTCTTTATTCTGTTTAATTTGTAATTCATATCTCTGACTGTAGCAAACAAAAACAGCGAAAGATCATGTGTTTGGATTTTATAATAATGTAATGCCATCAAAAGGCTGGGTCGTTAGGTTAAAACCATTTTACCATGTTACCTTTATTTTGTAGGAAATTAAAAAGGTTTAGATTTTGAATAAATTACAG